>NC_080731.1:10904570-11204570 GCF_019097595.1 Hemibagrus wyckioides
GAGAATAATGTGTATGGTGTGTGTGTATGTGTGAGACAGAGAGAGAGAGAGACCCTATTATTACTCGTAAAGTCAATTCTATGTATCCTTTCAGTATAGATTTATTTGATGAAGATAATTTAAATGTATACAACAATATTTGCCATTATTTAGCAGCCTACTTTATTCTGAGTTCTCCATTCCAGAGCCAGTGAAACTATAAATACACAATACTAATTAGTCACTGTGATGATGGGCGGTTGTGATATCCAGCAATGTTACTCAATTAAAGATCACACTCTGGCTAAAACAGTCCCCTGGCGCCCCAGTTCACATTTTTGCAAGAGATCACACCATTTTAATATTTCTATGTCTTTGTTCACTAATTTTATGTCATTTAAGAATTGTCTTTTTATATGAATTCACCAAAAAAACAGGTGGATATTATTACTACTGTGGAAGTGGACCATGTCAGATAAGCTAACAAGACAAACTTACATACATTGTCAAACAATATCAAATGTAGAGGTAATTCAGAGGTATTTGTTTTTACATTGTTTTAATCTGTTTACAGTAAATGTGCAATAAAATGCAAAAACATCATGTATATAACATTTTATATAAGTTAGAAAGTTATGGCTAGTTACCAACATCAAGACATCCTGTCAGTAAGTTGGTTTTTAGACTGATTAGTAATTAGCCAGATATGAATAAAGCACATTTATTTAAAGGTACTGCTTATTTTAGTTATGAACTTGCTAATCATTCAGCTGTGTTAGCTAGGTAGCTTCACTCTTCAATACGTGTATATTCTGAATTTATTAATGTTTCTTCTCCCAATCATCCTGATCTGTCTGATTCTCTCTCACAGATACTAAATGATGTATTAATAAAGTGATATATTTTGTATATATATATTAAGTAATATTTTGTGTGGTGTTATATTGTTGGGTCAAATTTACTCATTATATATTTTTACTAGAAGTGTTTTGCATTTGTTGTAAATCATCTGCATTTGCAAATGCTTTTTTGAGAGCTGTATTTCATAGCCAATGAGTGCAATTGCTGTTCATCACCTGTATTTCATAAATCCATCCATTCATCATCTATACCCGCTTTATTCCTAATTAGGGTCACAGGGATCTGCTGGAGCCTATCCCAGCACACATTGGGTGAAAGGCAGGCGTACACCCTGGACAGGTCACCAGTGCATCACAGGGACACACATATAGACGAACAACCACACACACTCGCACTCACTCCTATGGGCGATTTAGAATTACCAATCAACCTAATGTACATGTTTTTGGACTGTGGGAGGAAACCGGAATACCTGGAGTAAACCCGCGCAAGCACGGGGAGAACATGCAAACTCCACACAGAAAGGCCCCTGCCTGTTCGAACCCAGGACCTTGCTGTGAAGCAATAGTGCTAGCCACTAAGCCACCATACTGCCCCATTTCATAAATCACCTCAGAATAATAAACATTAATTGAAACATTCTTCCATTTCAATTTATTTTCTAGATGAATGTCTTTATTATAGTATATTTCGTTACACAAATTATAACTTTTTCCACAAAAACAAATGTCACTCTCATTGTTAATCCTCTTGTTATCCTCAAATTTGCAAAAACATTTTGCCCTTGGGGTCAATTTGACGCCAGCAATTTCAACCTCCAGAATATAATTTTTGTCAGGTATTTTATGTTTCTTTGTTGACTACCTAAGTAGCTTTTTAAATAAAACATAATCCCAACCCACCCCGCCACCCCATTCTCCTAAACACCCAGAATTTCTATAGAAAAATTTACAAATCAGCATAAAATCTCACTGATTGACCTCATTTTCGACAGAAAGATCTTATTTTTGTTTGGTTTTTAATGCTTTTATTTGATTTCTAAGTAGATATTTTTTTGTTATTTATAACATTTTGGAAGTAGCTAAATTTCTGTTATCAGGAATAGTAAGATATCTTTTCCTCAGGGTCTCTGAGAAATTATATTTTCCCCTCCGCATGTCGTCTGAACCCTCAGTAGTTCTCGCAAATTGACCCCAAGGATAAGTGGAGGGTTAAATATGATCTAGCAATTGCAAACATTAATCACAAATTATTAGTTATCTATATTGTTTGGGATTGAGATAAAGACATAATTTTTTTCATTGTCTGTACCTCTTATCCGATCTATCCTCGGGTCACGGGGAACCTGTGCTCTCAGGTGTCATCGGGCATCAAGGCAGGATACACCCTAGACGGAGTACCAACCCATCGCAGGGCACACACACACACTCATTCACTCACGCAATCACACACTACGTGCAATTTAGAGACTCCAGTCAGCCTAGAAGCATGTCTTTGGACTGTGGGAGGAAACCGGAGCACCCGGAGGAAACCCACCAAGCACGAGGAGAACATGCAAACTCCATACACACAGTGAGCGGGACCGTGCCGCATAAAGGAATTTTATTTTTTTAAGAGTGCAAAGGGTCCAAAGAGTGAAGAGTGAATACACGGGTTTAACTAGTAATTTTAGTAAGAAAAGAAATGAATTCACATTTATTTGGATAGAAAATGTTATTTCAGCTCAAATTTGTCATTTTAATTTGAACTAAAATTTAACTCTACATGGCCTTTCAAAAAAGTATTATTGCTATAACAAATCCATTACTGACTATGAACTAATGAAAAGCTTTTTGAAGTACAACATAAGACATGAATTTGTCCCTAAATAACGACCACCTTAAGTACATGTTAGTACATGATTATTGGTTAATGTATTAATTAACACAAAGGGCTAAACACGATCAAACATGCTCTATAAGAAAGATTATGAACGTGCACAGACGTCTTGATGGAGACACCAGAGGCCGAAGTCATGAGCAAGATAGAAACACAGAATAGAAATGAGTAAATGTTCATAACTATTTAAAGCTGAGTGACTCAATTGATGCGGTAAAACACCGGGAAATAATCTTATAGAAGACTGGTTTTAAATGTTAATAAATAATAATGTCTTCTAAATGAATAAATGTTACCGTATTAATTTCATGCTTGTGGGTAAAGGAGCAAAGCCCCGGGCCCGAGCCCCCCAGAGCACGTACCAGTGCTACAGTGGGATTGGAAGAGAAATGGATGGATGGATGGAAAATGATGCAAAACAGGTTGAGGTGAAATTCTTGCTGTTTATTATTATCTTTCTCCGTTTGATCAGTGGAGGATCAGTGTAAATTATGAAAGTGATCCAACACCATCCAGTGAGGTTTGTGTACACAGCGGCATATGGCAAATTCTACAAACAACTGAAATGAGGCATATTTCAGTCTTATTTTTTCACATAGAGCTTTCGGTTTGATTTTGTTTACCTCTACATTTTAATTTATACTTTTAACTAATGATCATGTCTAACATGTGGTCATTATTCATGAATTAATTCATAAGACTCATGTAGTTAAGGTAAGCTCTTCGTTAGTTAATGATTAGTACTAATCATGTCTTAACTCATGATTAGTTTATACCGAAGTAAGTATTAATTCAGTGATTACTGCTTATTGTAAAGTTTTATGTCAAGCCTTATCAAGAAAATAACTACATTGTAAAACACAAGCAATTCTTTAACTTATGTAAACTTATTTCTTTTCTTTAACTCTAATTGTCATGGCAGGATTTGGATCTTGACCTCAGTTGTATAACTTTTTTTTTTTAAAAAAAGAAACTTAAAGTAATCTATTATCTTGTCTGCTTCTGAGTTGAAAGAAAGCTTATATCCAACTTAAATGTTTAAGGCAGCCGGTGAACTTTCCTTTCTAAGTTAAATTATCTTGAAATTTTTTGCAGTGTACAGCTAAACTATTCTTTGCACTATGACAGTGTATGTAGCGCTGATACAAGTTCCTCAAGACACGCATTCAGCTTTCATCCATTATTTTTTTTCTACTTATTTATTCGAGTACTTTTACCTCAAGAACCGAATGGAACAATAATAGTATGCAAGTGTTTGTAAGGAATAGTATATTATTAGATGATCTGCTGTATATTTGTAACAGTTACAATGTGAAAGTCATTCGTGTTTTCTCAGAAATTGTACATTCACTCCAGTGATGTAAGGTGTTAGTTCATTACAAACCTCCAGAACAGCTTCAACTTGGCATAGATTTTACACATATACTGGAGGGATTAATACTATTCAAGATTTTCCCTTGTTTAGTTTTGTTTACATTTGGCAGACGCCCTTCTCCAGCCTGACTTAAATTTTATCTATACAACTGAGCAATTGGGAGTTAAGGGCCTTGCTCAGGGGCCCCAGCACTTGCAGCCCTGGGGTTTGAACTCATAAACTTCTGATCAGTTAGCCAACATCTAAACCACTGAGCTACAACATGCCCCTGATTTACTGAAGGTGGAATATAGCGCTATTTAACATTTCACACCAAAATCACCTATAGATGGTCAATTGTGTTGATATCTATTAACTGTGAAGACTAAGGCATTTGATTTACATCATTTTCATCCTCATCAAAGCATTCAGAGAGCTCTCGTGCTCTGTGGTTCAGGGAAGAGACCACTTCCATTAGGATCAATATATTTTTATCATAGAATAAAGATGATCCAAACTTTGTATTGCTTTTCTGTAACCTTTCTCTCTGCAGGAACCAGTAAAGCAAAATTAAATACCCCCCCCCCCCCCTCCACAGCATAACAGAGCTATAGATCTGTCCTTTAATTTGTCACCAGTCTGTAGATGTACTGTATATGTCTCTCACTCCTACCTTAATTTTTTATAGTGTGTCACCACAGTCTATTCTTTTCATTAGGCTCGTTTCAGTGGGTTGTATTTTTAGAAGGAACATATCTAGGTTGGGGAATACACAGTCAACTTTCACACATTTTTTTTTTTTTTTTTGCTCCATATCCATGTGATCGCTTCTTGATGTCGTGTCTTTTGTTCAACTCCCCAGCCTTGCAGTACAGATAAAGACTACAAAGAATACTACAGTCTAGCCTTTGCATATTCAATCAAACACACACATTTTGGAATGTCATGCTTTATTTTTAATGACAAGCAGTTCTTACCATTTAGAAAGTGAGCAGGATTAGTCTCTGTCCCATCTTTTATTAATCAAACATGATTTAAAATGAGTGTGAGAGAGAGAGAGAGAGAGAGAGAGACAGAGAGAGAAGAGCTATACGGCTTCTCATGCCTTATTCTTGTGTAAATTATAATGCAAATGTAGTTTGCATGATAAAATCAAACTGTGTGTACATGTGATACCTAAAATCATGATGATGCCCTTAATTATGATGAATGAATACTTTATAATTCTGGCACGACTGTGAAAATAAGGGGAGAATATAAGCGGAACGTCACAGCCGTTGCTGTTTCAGCCGTGTATACAGTATTCGCTTTTCTTTGCCCTTGTTTTATGAAATGCACAAGTGGCATTTATATGCCATTACGCTATCTGGCCCATTTAAAAGAATCAAACTCTTTCTATCAAATGTCATGTGATTTTTTTTTAGACATAATGTGATTTAAAAGGATCAGAGTAGCTGTGTTGTATTTTTTTTTATGATTATTTTTTGTCACACATATTTAAATGTCTTGTGTGGATGTAAATGTCACCTCAGAGCACTGTTGACATTAGACCCAGTCTGAGTACTTCAGGTGTCCCTCTCGCAGGAAAGGAGGGAATAAATTGTGTGTGGTGAAAAATATGAAAAATAAAAGACGATAAAGCTTCAATGTGAGTATTTGGTTTATTCCAAATACTGAAAGAATGCGCTGTCACCTAATTGCGAGGGTGCCTTATAATGTGTTAATGTGACTAACGTTCATTTACAGCAGCAGCAAAATTGTAATGGTGAGGGGGGATTACTTTACTTTTGTGTAGTGGGATTGGTCTAGGCCTTTTTTTTCTCTTTGTGTCAGACTCCACAGAGAAGCGACAGGCCTGAAAAGAGGGGCGGACCGGGTCTGAGAGGACCGCTTTGTGGGCCTGTTGGGTCAGGCGGACCCCCTGCGGTGCTGCTCGTACACCTTTCACTCCATCACCTCACCCAGTTGTTGCTGTGAAGTGTCTATCTAATGACTGGCAGCTCCTTCAACCCGGGCTCTGCTGAAATGGAGATGGCCTCCTTTCTCATTAGCCTTTCAGACACACTGTAATCCCAGTGTGCTTAATAGTGAGTGATTAAAATGACACATTAAAGGAAAATTCCAAATTTTGTTTCGTAAAAAAGTGCTTTTTTTTTTTTTTTAGACCTGCTTCAAAGTAGCATGTGGTATAAAGTGAAAGAGCAAATACATTTATTATTATTATTATTATTATTATTATTATTATTATTATTCACAGTGGTCTTCAATAAGCTTCAGGGATCCAGTCTCATAAAAATCACAAATATAATACAGTCACAATACATAATTTGGTTAACGTGTAAATTATCAATGTATTAATTGACATTGTATTCTGAGTGAATAATGCTTTGAAAATCAGTGAGTCTGCTGGTGCATCTTACCTTAAGATGGAAATAAGCCTTGCTGTATTAGAGCATTTGTATCTGAAGCATTCTTTTTTTTTTTTTTTTACATTGCATGCCCCATGAAAAAGCAATGCAAATTTTGATGGCATGATATCTTATTTTAGAAGAATAGACTGCTTCACAAAATGAATAAATAAATAAATAAATAAATCACCTATGTAAAACAAGCAGAAAAAAATATTTTAAAGTAAAAAAAAAATTAATGTGAATGAAACACTGGTGTTGGATCTGCATCTGATGCAATCAACTGAGTCCTTCATTGCATTTGTGCACAGGGTGAGATGTTATAATTAAAGTAAAGGGGGAGGAGAGAGAGAGAGAGAGAGAGAATTCTCAAGATCGGGTAATTAAACATCCAGACGAAGCTAGACTGGATATGAAAAATGTTGTCTGTATTTCATTCACGGACAAGAGACAAAGCTGATGAAGCAGAAGGAGACAGTGAGACATGGACAAGGCCTTGCACAAAATGCAAACTCAGTACTCTTTATTTTTATTATTATTATTATTATTATTATTATTATTATTGTTTTCGTTGTTGTGTTCTTATCTACACGCCTATTTCCAGTGCATAATGCCAACACTTTGCCTTCCATATTTTCACCTACCATCACCTTCCAGTTTAATTTTCAAACTGATTTCATTTTATTATTATTATTATTATTATTATTATTATTATTATTATCATTATTATTTTAAATCATGACATGTTTGTGCATCATGCATGGTGTGTCTACAGTTAAGTCATTCCTGTATATGTGAAAAATAAAGCAGGAATGAATTCGGTGTTGTAGGCGTTCATTCAGCACTGATCATTTTTAACAGGAATGTTGGTAGTCAAACGGCACACGGCTTATGTCTTTCATTTCCTTTATCATTTCTAAGCTTTTGTGAATGTCCTTATAAGCTACGCCTGAAACATATCAAGAAGATAATAGATGAAAACAACATGAAATTGCCAGCTGAATATAAAATCAAATTTATCCTCCAGTCTTTTTGCTCAGTATAATTATTTCATTGAGATTTTATATGTATGTAATATATTATTTATTAAATTCTTTCATTTTCCTTACGCCTAGAGATTCAAAAAGATAATCCCCGGGTTGCTGCACATAGTCTGTGTTTAATTTTGCAATTGTTCTAACAGATATGAATTAAAACAGAGGCACGCATCCGGTAAATGAAAGTCAAGCACGTGTTGCGGTGTTAAAGACCTTGACCCCAGGGTTAAGAGTGTTTGACCGGGCGTTTGGCCCTGACCTCAGGGGCGTGTTATCTCCTCACCATACTATGTTCTGTGAGCTGATTGGTTCTCCCTAGAGACCACAGTGGAACTGACCAATACATGGTTTTATCTGCTGGCATGTTTTTACACAGCAAATCCCCAACACTGAATTTATACTGTTTTGTTACATCTCATTCAATCCACAAAAAAACACCTGAAGACTTCACTCAAAACTGGCAGATTTTGTAGCTTTGTGGCATGTCCAAAATTTGTCCATATTTGTCCAAAATAGTCAAATGACTCTAATAAATAATTTTGATTTAACACAAACAAATGATTATTTATTTATTTTTTATATTAAACAAGGACAATTTAGATTTTTTATAAAGCTCCACCTGGTAGTTCTTATCTAAAAAAAAAAGAAACACAATTAAGATATATGTTTATATATGATAGCCAAATCAAAACAACAACAAAGTCAATAATAATAATAATAATAATAATAATAATAATAATAATAATAATAATAATAATAATAATAACACTACTTATTTTTTATTTATTTATATATTTATTTAATTTAATATTAATATTAATCTAATTTAATATTTATTTATTTAATAATATTATTATTATTATTACTATTATTATTAAAAGTCAATTAATTGAAAATAAATTATTGTCTGACTTTTCTGATGTTCTCTCACTGGCACACAGACACACATATGCTGAAACACAGCTCTTGCTGTAGCTCTGACTCCTTTCCCACTATCTTGAATCCTCCACAATAAATAAAACCTTCAGCTTGAACCACTGACCAGGAATAACAACCCTGAAAAAAAAAAGTTCTCAGGGAATAATTTCTGTCTGGCCGCAGTACAGGGGCAGCTGATTTGGAGCGAGTGTGTTAGCATAACAAAAGGCCCAGAGCCTGTGAACTTGGGGAACCTTTTGACCCTGGCACTCTGGTCCTGAATGGCATGGGAGCCTCCCCATAGAGCTCCTCGGCAGTGCCCCTGTTCGTGGCTAAATTGTTAATCAGGGTAATTTAATATACTTTTCAATATGCCTCCATCTCTCATCAGGAGAAGCATTCACAGTCTGTGTCGCCCCTGCCCATACAGACATACGCATACACACACTCACACACAGGAAAACAGTAGCAGCTCCCTCTTCTCATTCAGACAAGCCAGACAGGCAGCTGCAGTCCACAACCCTCCACCCAAATCAAGTGTACAGATACATTACATAGTGGGAAAGTCTGGGAGTGTGTGCCTTCATATGATGGTTTGCTGTCAACATATAACATAAAGAACATCACGATATATCATCCAGTGCCATAATACCAGCAAGTTAATCAAGCATATCAAATTACACCGCATGGTGTTTTGTGTAGTATTTATTCAGTGAACAAAAATGATGCATCACGGTTCATTTTTCCACAGATACATTTTTTTTCTCCTTATGCAACAACGGCAGCATCCAAAACAATAGAAACCGCTTTCACACAACAAATCAACGGTACTGCAAAATATGTTTTTTGAAGTGAATGACCTTCACGAATGTATCTCCTTTCAGTAGCGGTCACTGTATCATGCACAATACTGGTTGTGTTTTGTGTGATTCCATCGCTGTGGTTTGTTCGCTACATCAAGGTTGTGCTAGTTACTGCTGATGATCTCTTATATTAGATGTAAAAGTCCAAGTCTGTGTGTGTGTGTGTGTGTGTGTGTGCGTGTGTGTGTGTGTGTGTGCAGAGATGTACAGTGGAGGGCACTGCAGAGGGGCTTTGTGCAAGTGGAGACCTCTAGGGTTCATTCCTCTGAGAAGCATAATATACGATTCAATGTGTTTTATAAATAAATAAACCATATATATAAAGAATGTTCACATACAAATATGACTGTGTATCGCAAGCTCTTTCTTGTAAGACATACTACAGACATAATCTCAGTCTATTGCACCTGTAGAATAAGTACAATTAATAATTCAATTATGTTTCCTTATACTAAGAATAAGAAGAAGAGGAAGACGAAGAAGATGATGAAATATACGTGTAAATGAATATGTGTTAAATTCTGTCTAAAAATTGGTTAACACAAATAATCACAAATCTGTCCTTCAAAGAAATAGTTCAGTCACTGGAATGGACCAACAGACAGAATTAATGAGAAATATGTGTTTCTCCTGAATGTGCGCTGACCGCTTTATTATAGATGTTCATTGTTTTTCTTCTTTAGTCTGTGTAATTAAGCATACTGAATCTATTGTTTGTCGTAATATTCATACCATCCAGCCATTTTCTCCGCCCCATAACCTACACCCATGACTATCCCAGGCATCTCGTGGCACATAGCGAGGGACATCCTGGATAGAGGGGGCCAAACCCTTGCAGGGCACACACACTCACACACTGCGGACAATTTAGAGATGCCATTCAGCCTACAATACAGCCCCCCCCATGCCTTATAATAATAATTAGTACTATAGTTGTGGAGTTGGGTTGTGGTGGATCTGGACCCATCTGTCCATCCCAGGACAGCACTCACACATATATTCACACACTCACTCACACCTATGGGAAATTAAGCATAGCCAGTCCACCTACCTGCATGTGTTTGGATGAGAGGGAGGACACTGGAGAATACTTAACAAACTCACAGCAATAGTAACACGAGCTGTGAGGTGGCAATGCTACTGCACCACCATGTCACCCACCGATAATAGATAGATAGATAGATAGATAGATAGATAGATAGATAGATAGATAGATAGATAGATAGATTTGACATCTGTTATTATTATATTGGTTTTAAATGGAAAATAATGTGACAAATAATGGATGAATATGTGGATTTGATTTGTTGCACACACACACACACTCCAAATTTTCTCACACTCCAAATATTCTCACACCCTTAAAGTTAATTTGCATCAAAGTTAGCCATGCTAAGGACCCCACTAGGCTCAGAATTAGAGCAGCAGTGTGAGGTACCACTCCCTTGTGGGTCATACAATAAAATGGTCTCATCCTTAATTCCTCAGTCTCTTAGCACTGTCTGGGCCTCTGCTCATCCAGCCAGGATATCTCACGCTACACAAAAGAGGAGAACCACCACTACAATCAGTTTTAATTTACAGACAAATTCATGATCCTGATTAAGAATACTGCAGAATTAAATAGAAAACGTAACTAAGTGTGCTTGGGAAGTAGCAGTTGTAGTAATGCTTTAATGTATCAAACTGAAAACTAGTTGGCTAGCCCAGTGTTTTCATGTCTGAAGTTCAAGTTGAAGACCATGACGGGTTCAGGAGGTGATCATCAGTGCCAGACAAGTCAAGCAGGGATAAAGCTGGAGAACAAATGAATGATGGCTCTCTGGGGACCACTGTTCATGTCTGATCCCAGGGTGCTGAGACTCTGGCTAGACTGAACCACTTTTGTCTCTACTCAGTGATCCCCAAGACTAGTCTGAATAGGACAACTTGACCTCATGTCGCCTATAGGGATAGATGGGAGGGTGGAGGGGGTGAAAGGATATGAGCCTAGACAGAGTTTGTTTACAAATCAAGAACATTTACAGTGATTATGCAATTTGCGAATATAATATCAATAATTAAATATGAAATATTAAAATATAAGGCATGCAGTGCCAAGGGTTTGTTCTATTAATTTCAGCTCTTTAGTCACCGCACCAGCTGAGTTTTACCAGTGGCGAGACAGAAGTAGTCTGCTGTCTGGCTTTCTGGACAATGCAACCAGACTAGTCATATACCAGATGCAGACATTTAAATTCAAGAGGGATTCGGAAAGAATTAGAAAATTAGCCTACATATGTTAGGAGTGTGCAGCTAGATTAGAGCTGGGAAATTGTGAGATGACTTTTACATGTCCTGCTGTGATAATGGTGCTCTATTTGGAAAAACTCAGCCTTTCGTACCATTTAAAATAAAATGACTTTTCTTATGGCATTTACCGAAAGTATGCAAAGATCTTTTTATTGACCCCAAAATGACCCCAAAAAAGGTTTCCAGATTTTTTATTTTATTTTTATTTTTGTTTTAAACAGACAGATTGAAAGCAAAAAAACACAAATCCAAGAAGGGATTATATGAACTGACAGTCTGTTTCTCAGCTCGTCGATAGCTTTGTTCTGTATGAAGCAGTAAAATGGTGCTGGGGTTGATTCTAGGCTATGGATTAATTGAAAGGCAGAAAGCGCTTCACTTGTGTAAACCACTTTGCCCTGAGGCCTGATGGGGAAAAGAGGCTCAGCCCGTGAGATATGACAGCACTAATAGAAGGGTGGAGGAGATGCTCAGTGGCTTTTTATCTCTTTGCATGAAGGCCACCATGCCAAACTCACTTACTCCATCTTCCCATGGGTCAACATTTTGTCAACTTCACCACTTTCTTCTTTCGGGTAAAACAAACATTTTGAAACACGAAGCACTGAAAGAATGCTGCACAGTAGATAAATATGTCGGATCCCATTAATTGAAGGCACATTATAACTTCAACTTACGCAGTGCTAATGTAATAACAGACCAAAATGTTTTATTTTTCTGATTCATGATGGACCTCTGATATTATAAAGTTACTCAACAGTATAATATATACTATACTACTTACATGTTACGTTCCTTGTGGTTTCTGGATTATATATATATATATATATATATATATAGCAATTACCAGAAAAAATAGCTTGAAAAGCCAAAAGAAATAAGTCAAAGTCTTACCATGAACCTCTCAATCAACAGAACTGATTTGAAGAAGAGTTATAACAGATAGATCAAAACGTACAGAGCAGGCAATCTGGCAGAGTTATAACAGAGATGTCAGGAAGAATGGGAGCAAATATTACAACTGAGAGGATCCAAAAGCTTTTCAGAGGCTAAGAAAAAGTTTTAAAAAAAAGTTATAAGGGAGAAAATGGGCTCTGTTGAGATATTTATATCAAATTCACAATGGAAGATGCAAACTTTTGAACTGAAATCTTTTTGGATATCAACATTTATCAGACTATTGTTGGTTAAATAGTAAATTGTGTGTACAAGTGTTTTGTTTCTCGGTGTTAGATAAGGAATAGTTATGGATAAAAACTATTTATTCTACATTAAATAGACTACTAAGATTGTAGGCTAACTTACTGGCCAATATGTTTGTATTCTGTGTATCTTTTTGAAAGCTTAATATAATTTTAGCCTGAATTAAAAAAAAAAGTCAGACACTGATTTCAGGTTATTTAATATCTTAGGATGTGTTTGTCGTATGTCCGTCAAAGTGCAGTGAACTCAATGAAACAAAAGTCAGTCCTATGAGACAGGAAAGCTGGTATGTTACAGACCGGTATAAACACACAAATACATCAAGACCCCTGTGTGTTTTTTCAGCTATAAACACCAATGTTACATATCAGTAAAAACATGAAGGGGGAGAGAGAGCGAGATGACTGGCCTTGTGCTTCAGCTTGATGGTTTTCTGCCTCTCTGGAGACTCCCACACTGTGCTGTATCTACACTTCTGAATCAATCACTATCTAGCAAGCTTCAAAGCACAAAGAGACACAAAGGCATAAGACACACACACACACACACACACACATATATACATAGGTTCGCAAATGCTCACATGCATCAAACGAAATCGAAGAATTGCAGGATTGCTCCCATGGCAAGAGTAAAAACAAGTGGCGACTAGAAAAACAGATGGAACTATACCTGACTCCTCTTCACACTCAGGCATGAGCATGAGCAGCGGGTGTCATATCCACCTCTGCCATGATTCCTCGAGCTATGCCATGAAACACATCACTGTCAGTCTGAAGGAGAGAACAACCTCAGAGGCCATTGCCACCCATCTGTGGAAAATCAGTGTGCTGTGTATATGTATGTGTGTGTATATACTGTCACTGGGGCCCATCATATTGGCAGATCTGCACTTTGGAGGACATCACCTGGCGTGTCTGTGAATCCTGACGAGCAGACAGACACACTGGGAATATGTTACATAGTTCTTTCTCTAAAAGCTCCCTTTATTGTAGGCTGCCTGCCTTCACGCACACACACACACACACACACACACACACACAAATGGTCCCTGCTTCAATGGCATATTCTCGGCTGTTCTAACACATCCTACTGTTTGTCTGTAGCTGAAGTGAAAAAACAGATTCTCTTACAGTACAACAGGGCTTCATTTCTCTTGCATGAAAGTTGGAAAAGTTTGGAATGGAGGTGTTTGGTATCTCAACGTCCACAGGGAGTACAGGTTGCCTTAAAGTCTTTTTTTTTCTCCCTCTTTCACTTTTCTGCCCTCTTTCCCAATAAGAATAAGATAACACAAAGACCTGCTATCTGGAGATAAAAGTGAAATACTGCACTGTGCTTTCTTTTTTGCCTGAAAAAAAAAAGAAAGAAAGAAGAAAAAAAAAAAACCTGAACTGACTCTTGCAGTAGGTAATGGAGTTTAAAAGTTAAATACCTCTCCCAACCCTTCCAAGGTCACTTACTTTGGCCTTAAAAGCTTTTTCGCTTTATTTCTTTTTTGTGCAAATTCAAGTGTCACATGAGAAAAAAAATGATTGGGTCTCTTTGTTTCTTGTTTATTTCAGATCAATCCTAAGTGACTCTGTTACATGGCTTCTCTGCCGTTTTGTGGTTTCACATGCTTTTGGCCCAATCCAATTGTGCTGGGGCTAACCCAGCACCGGTTCTGGGAAGATCTGCTCTAAATCTGTGATTCATTACAAACATGGCACATCAATCATCAGAGATTGACGATAGAAATCCCTCGGTCTGGCTGCTTAATGTGATTAAGGTACTGCCAGTCATTTTGAAGTTGTCCTTATTTTCATTTACAGGATTGCAGCAAGATTTATCTGACTGAAGCTACTGGAATGTAAGGGTATTATTTTCCATTAAAAGTCAAGTACATTTAGTGTTGACCAAGCTTTTTTTTTTGGTATTAAATCGTACAGAAAGAAAGGCACACAGAAGCACACTCACCACACTCACACACACATACTTGTCCCAGTCACTCACGGTTCATTATCATGCTGCTTACATCTCTTTGTCCCTTTTAGTCATGAGAATGAAGCTGTTCAGTGTTCCAGATTCAGGCAACACCTGGCCAGAGCCTGGTCACATGACTCTGAGGTCAGGTCCACAGTTCCACACGCACAATGGCTGGCTTTGTGCTCAGGTGTACAGCAAGGCTCCCATGTGATACACACTGTGTGACACAGTAGGAAAGGGTAGAATGTCTGATCTGGTCTCATCCTACCCCAAGACACATGGCTCTGAGTGTCTGAACCTCTTCCTGATGCAATTCTGTGCAAATGGCACACTTACATTACTCCTGAATTGTGAATGTTGGACTTTCTCCTTGGCTTAACTTATTCTCATTATGATTTGTCAAAAGTGTCATTTTGGGGAGGGAACAAAAAGTGCAGCTAGACAATAAAATTCCATCATGGGTTGAAATCCTATTGCCATGTGTGATATGTCTGTGTCAATCAAATCTCAGCAGCACACTGTGGGTGTCAGAAGAAGCCTGGGACATGTTTTATTTCTTTATGTAAATTCTATTTATAAAATCATTATTTCTTATTGCATAGGCTAGAAGATACGTCATATTGCATATATACACTGTATGTACTGTAATTATCATAACACCACTAACAGGTCAGTCAATCAAAGAAGGCTGCAATGTTTTGGAACGATGTGACCAGCAGACAGGCAGCTATAAGTAAAATGGGAATGTATGAACAAATAGGATATGAACTGTTTTAGCTGTGAATGTTACCTCACTGCGATTTCAAACCGACAGGAATCGCAGTGGCTACTAAATTATCAGAATGTAACAATAACTCTAAATACATTGCTCTCTCTCCGTGAAATAATGATTGAGCCACGTCTATCGTTTCAGTCAAGCTAAGACTGATCATTTTAATATCCACCACATTATAAATTCCATCATCTACAACTCAGAAAAACAAATCACACACTGCAAATGTCCTTCTAGAAAAAGAAACAATTTATTGTATAAATAAACTTCATAGTGCAAACATATTCAAGTCATTTTTGATCCAAAATATTTGTACAAGGAGTAGGCAGTAAAATCATACAATGCATAGTGATTTCACTTGTATACAACATTCAAGTCATGGATCTTGTGTCAATCCAGATGCCATAGTGGATTTATTCCAGTTCCATCTGCTATGGTATATGGTTTTCACTCCACATACGTGTACACATAATCCAGAAAATTCTCCAAGAAGACAATCCATCCATCAAGACAAAGCTGAAGATCTGTCTCTGGGATCCAGGTCATATCTATAAAGGGATTGAAGTCGTCATCCATTGATGCTTCCCACCTGAGGATGAGGAGAGAGAATATCAGTTACAAATAAGGCCTATGCACATCAATAAGCCTTTCCTTAAGGCTTTCTTCCATGCTAAGGATTCTTAGCTACCTACAAAGGTTTCTGGTAGGTTTCAACCCTTTCTAAAAGGAAACATTTAAAGAGTTCCCCCAAAGTAACAAAAATGAAAGCTTTTTGAGTACCTAGATACACATTGTATTTAAAATACAAGATTATTTTTCTGAGCTCAGTGTAGCATACATGGTTCTTTATAGAGCTTTCATCAGATTTTTTATCAGCTTTCAGAATGCTAGCTGAAATATTGTATGAGTTCATGTATGCAGAAGGAGGGAGTTAGCACTTTCCTATGAGTATGTTATGCTATATTGTGTTGTACACTAGTTCAAAAAGAAGCAGTTGGCTGATTTTACATTTCTAAAGGCACATTAGCCTTCACACATCCCAGTTAACAGCTTTAGCATGGAAGGAGATATCTGACTGGTGGATAGGAGTTGGAAAATTGACATACATCCAGGTATTTAATTTATTTACCAAATCTGTTTAATACAGAGCATGCAAGCATTTTGAAAATACTAATTAGATGATTTTTATGAATAAAATACTGAAACAAACAAACAAAAACACTTTTTAATAATCACTGGGTATCTTTGTATCAATTTCAAATTTCCTTAAAGAAGCCAGTATTACACCTGTATTAAACATATTTAACATATTTAATTGAATATTCACTCTAATTGCAACCAATAGGTGTCTTAAATGCTAACTGCCAGAGGTTGTTTTCCAATGACTCAAGGCTCCGGTCTTAGCAAGTCTCAAGTCAAGATTGATAAGTCCAAGTCAAGTCATTATGTTCAGTCACAAAGTCCTGAAGTTAAGTCCAGATTAATAGTTACTCCACCAATCATTGTTAAAATCTAAGGTTTAGACTATTTAAACTGAGAGCACTCATCTATCTCAGTTCAGTTTGGCTTTGTTTTGGGTTTTGCTTTGTAACCAGCTTCAAACGCCTGATTGAAATGCTTTTGCATCTGATATTCTTGAACCACAGGTTCTTCATATTGCAGGCTATTTGTTGTTGCAAACAGCACAGTCTTTGTAGGTAAATGATGCTGTTTTTGGGAACACAGCTACCGCAACTTTCAGTGAAAGAGAGGTTTTTCTACAACACTATCAGTATCTTGTGCAAGGTGATTGGCTACCTGATTGGTTGAACGTTGACCTTCGAAATTGATACTGAAGCTGATTTGTTGAAAATTTATTGTTTGTAAAAAAAAAGAATAGTAGATTTACTAACAGCAGCACACTATTAAATGTATCATTTTTGCTATTTTTCTATTTTTTTTTTGGCTTTGAAAATGTATCTAGTCTTTCAGTGTCAAAGGATCGACGATTAAGTCAGCAAATTTGTGATCTGAGACAAAGTCGAAATCATGTGACTCGAGTCCACAACACTGCTACCTGCTCCATTAGATCAAAATATTTTTTTTTCTGTTAGCAAGAACAATTTTAGTGAATTTCATCAATGGATTAATAAGTGAAGCTATAAGCACAAAGAACGTTTCATTTAAAGTTTAAAACCTCCAACTTTCTATAAAAGCTGCCTTGTTTTTATCTTCATCTGTTTTCTATCAGAGACTTTTTATGTTTCACTATTTAAGACCTTTTGATGTTTTTTTGTTTACAGTCACTGCTAATACAAATGCTAAAATAATACACTGTACAGTTACTGTAATATAACAAAAACATTTCCAGGTGCCATTAAATCACAATATTGTGTATCACGCCACATTGACTTGTGCAACAAAAAAAAATCAGCTTCTATTGAACAACCCACATGTGGAATGCATGTATACATAAATCATGAATGCTAGAACTTAATCATAAGAGATGTATTCAGAAACTTCACTGCTTTGAGGAATGAAAAAGATCTCAAAGGTCTTAAGATGCCATGTATTCACTGTCAACAAAGAGGGGAACAATAATGGCTGACAGGTGTCCTCCCCATTTCAGGTTGCACTTTTGTTCCATTGCGCCCTGAGTCTTCTCACATGGATTTTCTTACCGTCCCTATAACCTGATAAGACATTTCCTTTTTTATGTGAGCAACACTGGTCTGGGAGTGTCTTGCGTTTTAGCCTTCTGTTAATTTCGATCGTTGTGTTTTCATATAACCAAGAAAGAGAATTGATAGGATTTCACTCCCACCTCCTTCAACAGCCTTCTACAAGAGTATTACTGTATTAGGTTTCCACATAACTACATTGCACTAAGGAAAATATGCGAGATCAGCAGAGATGTCTGTGGGAACCTAGAGAGACGTACATGGCATTAGCAAGAGGCTAGCTGTGTTTTTGTTTTCTGAAATAGTTCAGTATAAACAGACCATTTATCATTTGTGGCCCTGTATTCTGATCTACATAATAACATTCACAAATATCCACACAAAACTTTGAAAATTCGGTTACCTCCAATGCTGCTGCCACAAAAGTCACAGAAAGTCCTAAATACTATAAAGAAGTGGATTTCTAGCTAAAACTTCTATAATAAACAACAAAATAAGATCTAAACCCAAGTGCTTTGAGATTTAGTTCCAAGAGATAACTCTTAAAACTTGGCATCTCTTCATAACACATTTACAAAAAAGTTTACATAAAGCTTAAAGGTGCAGAACTGGACTGTTCATCAGGAATTCTAAACTTTTTAAGGTTCGTTCTGACAATTCAGTGATTTTTAGATATCGAGCCATAAAATATCGTCTAAGCAGAAACTATTTTTAAAAATCTTCTACTACTCATTCATTCATCTTTAGTAAGTGCTTTATTCTAAACAGGACTGCAGTGGATCTGGAGACTATCCTAGGAACATACGACATGAGACAGGAATACATCCTGACTGGAATTCTAGTTGATAAACAAGCACCATGAATATACACATCCTCACACTCATCCATACCTAGGGGCAATTTAGCATAGCAAGTACATACACCGACTGCCATGTTTTTAGGAGGTGAGAGGAACCAGAGAACCCAGAAGAAACCCATACAAAGACACGGCAGGGAAACTATTCAAATCTTCACCACAAACTATGATATAAAATATTTTTCATTTTAATTGTATTGTTTTTATTTTACACAATCGTAGAATTACAAAGTCTTTGATATTAGGTCTCATTTATAACATTCAGAAGAATAATCCTGGCTCTATTTGTATGAACCACTATGAAGGTTCATGTTCAAGTTATTGTTTATGCATTCTCTTATATTTTTATTTCAGAATTTAAAAAAAATAAATTATTTGTACAAATTCTTTCAAGAGATCCTTTTCTCATGTCCTGTAAAAAACAATTCTGCACAGAGAAGAAAAAAACATTTTACTCTGTTAGAATTTTATACTTGTTTCCAAAAAACAGGCTCAAAGTTCATTCTTTTAAATCTGACCCGTTTCCTCAAGTCTAGTGTTTTTCGCTTTCCACCTTTCCGCCTTTTAACAAGGTTCCAAACCGTAGCTGCTTTAACATTTCAACAGATTTTGCAGAAGCAATTTTTCATACACCCAACTATGACAGTGATTACACAATAACAAAAAGTACTCCAGTCTGATAGGATGCTTTAAATCCGCCAGCTACAGACTTACAGTTCCTTTAGAGATAGAGAAGAGAACATACTCTAACTCACTCTGATCAAAGCTCGGCATCATCGGGTGTTTCATCATCGTCTCGCTGTTGCTGACTCAGCACAATGCACTTAACAAATTCAAGTGTGACCTGTGTCCACATACTGTCCATCACCTTAAAGTGATCCACGCACTCGAACCAAACTTCCTGACTAGCCGTTGTTCGATATCACACCCCCCTGTCCTCAGTGATCAAACTGTAAACTTCTTCTCAGTGCTGAGTGCTTCCATTAAACTAAGTAGCCCTCCACATTTAGCTTGCGTGGCAGTTTCTTCACATATCTGCTAATAAATAGTCCACTTCAGCACAGTGTATGGCGTGCTCTCAATAGGCACGTAATTATATGCATTATTCTATAAACTAACGTGTTAATGTGAACTGTATGACATAAATAATCAAGTGTACCCATTATCAGTTCTGGTGCAATCTGTTTAGATTTGGAAATCATGTTAGTAAGGGTCAGGAAGTAAAAGTCTCAGGAATGAGGAGTAGTTATTTGCTGAGTAGGTGTAACATACAGTACAAGTAACAATATTTATGCACATAATCAAGCAAGGTCACAGAAAATTTTGATAATACAAAGTGATTGCAAGTGTTATTTGAATGATCTAACAGTAGGAAGTATCTACAAGTCAGTGTAGATATGATGAGAATGTTTAGCACTGGTAGCACGGCCCACGTTCTTAAATTTCTTATACGCGTTTTAGCACTTCAAGACTGTAGAGACTAATTATTTCTCTAATGGTTCTCTGCTAACCCAAAGCGTGACCCTTTACTTCATTTAACATGAATGAAAAAATATCTTATACTAACCTTTAGTCTCGGCACAGTGCGCAATCCATCTCTTCTGTGACCCCATCTCCCATCTCTTCTCACCTGGAATAAGAATAAACAGTGGCATGTCAGATGAAAGAACTGCAGATGGCTCCATATTGCCGGTTGAATCAGATCAAACCTTCTAATCTTGACCTACTTTTCCTTCCACATATATCCCTTTTGCCAGGGTAGATAAAGCCATGCTCTCACCACACATCTAACAGTATATAAGCAAAGTGCAGCATGGCGTGCATTCTGCATCTCCCCTCACAGCCGAGGTACACTGAAACAATTTCAGCTATTATAAATCATTTAATGCACAGTCCATTCCCCTTTTAAGGGGGTATATCAGCCGTTACACTTAACTCTGGTCAAAAATATTGTTTGTTTGTCATTGTATGTGTGGGTCATGACCCGTGACCCAGTGGCTGATCGTCTCTAGAGTAAATGCTTTCGTAGGGATGTGGCTGTTAATGATCCCACATGCCATCAACAAGAGACTTAGAGCTCCATTTTCATGCAGTGTAATTTACTCATATAACACTGGGATATTGCAGTTTTTTTCCTATTATTACCCAGTTGCTATTTTTGTGGTCAGAAATAAACACTAAAGTGGCTGGAGCAGCGCAACAGGGGTTGTAACGTTCAAAATCTATCATCATTGTGATATTTTTAAATCCACCGGGACCAAATTCTAGTGTATATATTACTGTCTATGGAGACTCTGATGCCAAAACGATATTTTCCAACACACAATCTTGCTGATGTACACTATTAATGTCACGAAACTTCAATATCAAGAGGTTTCTTATCCAAATGCTAACTAAATATATCAAATAATCAAGTATAATAGCAATGGCTTCCAAAATGTGAATCGGACAGTTGATGCATTATCATATTCGAACCATCATTTAATAAATGCAATCGATTGAATATCTAACAAAACAAATTGCTACTGAGATCAGGAATTGACTCATATAGATGTCCTAGAGGG
This sequence comes from Hemibagrus wyckioides, assembly GCF_019097595.1. Lineage (NCBI taxonomy): Eukaryota > Metazoa > Chordata > Actinopteri > Siluriformes > Bagridae > Hemibagrus > Hemibagrus wyckioides. The sequence goes on from NC_080731.1 coordinate 10,926,184, forward strand.
TGACACATGTGAACGTATGCCTGTGAAAGCACACAAGAAAACAGACGACACATTTCTTGTAAGTTCTGTCCGCCAGCTTGTTATTTCTACCCCTATAATATTGCAGTAAAAACTACTTCCATAAAGTGGAAGCTAATAGTATGTTATTATCGAAATATTACTGCACTGGGCCGCATTCGGTTTTGTGGTACAAGGAACAAAGGAAAAAATAAAGGATGAGATTGTTGAAATAGTTTGGCTAACCTACCACACATAGTAGTAACGTATTCATTCTAATGACCACTACTATATATATGTATATACACACACAACATAATGATTATATAATGCTGCAGTTTAATTCCTTTGCACTTGTGGGATGATCAGATACGACTTGCTTTGTCATTTTGTAGCTTAGTATTTAATCTAAACTCCAAGGTCCCAGCAAAAGCTTGGTAATGAGATAGCGGGAGACAAGTTAGCGTATCCAATAACATTGACTACAAATCCGTAATAATAATGTGTAAGCTTTTATTGTTGATTTTATACATCATACATGAAATGAGTGTGCATGAACATGAATATATATATATATATACACCATCTCCTGTGGGAAAAAATGACTCTCATTGTCAATACAGATTTTCAGTTTGAATTTGATCAGGACATGGGACAATGGAGAGACAGCAGATATGCATGCAACCCCCCTTAAATCTTTCTCTCTATCTCCCTTTCTTTGCCTGCTCTGCCCTGGGCACCAATAGTTTGGTATTGCCTTGGCAGGCTGGATCGTTACCATGGAGATCTGGATAAACCTCGACTCCGCCACCCTATGAGACGGGTGAGGCCATGCATTTGGGCACACGCACACACACACACACACACACACGCACACACATAGGTAGTCACACATCCCTGTCTTGTGCCAGAGGCTCCAATCTTTTATATGTTTGTAAATTAACTCATGGTTATCTAAAGAAGGAGGAAATGGCCCGTCCTCCTAATAGATTACTCACAATAGACCCAAGGCTGAGTGGTTACCTATAAAACCTAACATTAGACTAAAGTAAAATAAGCAACACTTTTTAAAAGCACAATTTTTTTTTCCAAAAGCAAACATTTTGGACACAAAAGTCTGTTCTTTTTGTTAAAGTTTTAACTTTTTCTAATTTAAATAAAAAAAAATTAATGTCCTTTTATGAGCCCTGTGATTAAAATTTGGATGTGTATCGTGTAGTGTGTGTGTGTGTGTGTGTGTGTGTGTGTGTGTGTGTGTGTGCGTGCGTGTGTGTGTGTGTGTGCCCAGGGACATGTGAAGTTCAGGCCACAGTTCATCCAGAAGTGATTCTTTTCATTAGCTATTATAAAAAATTTAACAGTGAGGCTGTTCTGTACAAAAACAGCACTTGCAGTTACATATACCATGTAGGCCACACACACACACACACAAAATCTTGAGGCAGTAACTCCTGCACTCATATTTATGTTACCATCATTCAACACTTTTACAAAAATTCTTAAAAATGTCTATGCTTGCAGTTAGATTTATGATACAGCTCACAGTAGTGAAAACATCGTGATCACATTTATCACCATTCATGTATCATAGTTGAGAGAAAGAACAAAACATAAAGGGTTAATATTCAAGCATGCGACTACTCTGCTTTTTCTTTTGCCTCCTTTATATATCCAAGATGGAAGCACCATTCTCGAACGCATATGCTTAAAATAATCCTCTATGATTGGAGGGTTGAAGTGTCAATTATTCTTATGCAAATGTGCCCAGTTTCTCACGTTTCCAAAGAGAAAGACCACAGATGGCTACACAGAAATCTCTGCACGAGCCTACCAGACAAAAAGAGCTTGCATAATGTGATGCCGCTATTTGCATGTCTGTCGTCCGCCGCAATGAAAACTCAAGCACAGCGGAGAGGGTTAATGCAATCATAAGTGCCTTGGAAACAGACAATATGGATACACTCATTAAAAGGATAGCTATTTTACATACATTGATGCTAAAATAGCACATTAGCAAGCTACAGAGCTTTCTTGACATTGGATTATAAAAATGTGTATAAAAGACGGGATTTTTTGTTATACAATAAGCATGAATAAGCGTGCAATTGATTGTAAGGAAATCCAAACCCAGAGCATTTCCATAACCCTGAAAAAATACGTCCTACATTGAATATATGACACATTTTCTCATGCATTGGATGACGTGCAGACTACTCAGACCTAATTGCAAATCTGAAGTGTTCATGTTAATAGAAACGAACCTCCTGCACCTGCCAATCAAGCAATTTCATCTTGGGAAAGCAAACACGCGTTTGGCAAAATGAGTGCAAGAAAGACAGGATTTGAAAAGGAGAAGGAAGACAAACGCTGGAAGAGAAAGGCAGGGCACGAGTGAAAGAACATGAAGCTGCTCTGCCAGTGTGACCCGAACAAGCCGCTAAAATGTGATTCCTGACAGTTCGCTCACACACGGGCTAAGAGACAGCAGCCTCTTTGCTTTCACACTAAAAACCATGATTTTGTCTCAGACAAGTCTGCCACCTCACACACCTGCTGTGGAACCTCGAAACTAGAAAGACAAATATGCGGATAAGCTCCAGTAGGCTAGCATGGAAATGGTGGACTGTTAGCTTTCAGAAAAAGAGGATGTTTGCATGTCATGAAATTAGCTAAATGTTTGCTGTTCTAATTAATGTCTGAAAATTCTACTAAGCAAGACAGGTTTCATTAGATTTCAAATTAGTTGGAAGAAGTGCTGATATTGAACAAACCCAGGTCCACATACTAAGCTAAACATGTACAACCTTTTTCTTTTTCTCCAGTAGTCTAGCATGGACATGGTGGACTGTTAGCTTTCAGCAAAAGAGGATGTTTGCATGTCATGAAATTAACTAAATGTTTGCTGTTCCAATTAATGTCTAAAATTCTACCATGCAGGACAAGTTTCATTAGATTTCAAATTAGTTGGAAGAAGTGCTGATATTGATCGAACCCAGGTCCTCATACTAAGCTAAACATGTAGAACTTTTTTCTTTTTTTTTTTTTCCATACAGCAAAGAACAGGCATGGTTAAATACCTCAAAATGTATTCCCAGCACAAGATGTTTAGCCACGAGATAGGAATAAAAGAATGCTGACCTTCCCAGCTGATGCTGTACTGGAAAATGAGGGGGGGAGAAAGTGGGGGAAAAAAGCTTTTCAGCTCCAAAAGAGTGGATCAAGAAACCTGCTGTGGCATCCTGTTACATGGTGACAATGGAGCGCTTTCAAAATGAGTCTCAACATTGCAGCCAGGTCGTCAAGTTCTGTTGATTGTCTCACACAGGGTCAAGAGCGACAGGAGAGAAGGGGATTGTGCAGTTATCTTAGACGATAATGGCAGTCTCCGATTTGAGATGGGCTCACTGTGTTAAGTTTGTTTTGACCTTTCTGCCTCCTAAACTATTGGTGTACATAGAGTCAAAGAACTGTCACATCATTTATGCCATATTACCATCTGGATGTAGGATTACGTTACCAATTATGGATTGACTTCCGCACTAATATTGTTATTACCAAACAGCTGTAATATTCGATGACATGTTAGAACGGGTTTTAGGATTGTACGAATTTTTTTGAAGTCATCAGTTCCAGCAGGATTAAAAGAAACTATTAATCCTGCTCATCCTTGGCAAAAACTTTTACAATGCATTTGAAAATTATTTTCCATTATTTTTTTCGAGGGTTCCTAACTTAATCTTATTTCACAAACACCTTTAATCATTTGCCATAGGTAATAATTCACACAGCGAGGTTAAGGTTGGGGCAGAGCTAATGTGTACACCTTTAATTAAGACCTTATTGGTATCAAAGCACTCTGTCCTTGCTTATTTGAATTTGTACAAATCAGGTTCGCTTTTTCCACAATGGCTTAGTCCAGGGGTATTCAGCTAAAATTTGTAAAGGTCCACTTTCAAAGATCTGGAAAAGCAACTAGCATGACTGAATAGCTACAACCGTTACCTTTAAATACTTAATCATGTCAAGAAAGTCTGTGAAAACTCTCCCCTTTCTGAGCTAAAGTCTTTAGCCCTGTAGCTAGTCTCTGGTCCGATGAGCTGCTTTCAGCTAAATCATTTACATGAATCCATGTCATTGGATAAACCGTAACAAAGGATCTGCAACAGAAGCTGCTGGTTCATGTTTAGAAAACTAGAATCGCTCAACTACACCGGGTCTGTTCATACATTTATCTGGTGTGCTGCAGCATTTGTCAAGAACTGCGCTAAAATACTTTGCTGGTTTGGTATCTAGACTACAGTCCACCAGTTAATATCCCATGGCTTAGTTGGTTTCTCACAGCCTAACATGACTCGGATAGTTCAGGATGGTGTTAATACAACTGTAAAAGATCAGAATTGTGATTTACTCAAGACATATTCAACTAATTATTCATTGTTATCATTTAGGTTTATTCCTCACTACCATGCATATACTATGTCCAGTGTAGGAGATGTGTGCATGGCCTAGATTCTGTCACCTCCATCGTGACTACAGCTCACACTCACAGAACTCCATAACCCCGTATCTTTTATTTTCACCTACACCCCCAAGCCTGAAAAAATGTGTGTCTCTATGTTTGTGTGTGTCAAACACATCAAAAACCGTAAGGTGAATCCTTTTGAGCAGGCAGCACGGTTGGCCACAGGATGAATAAACATCCATGTCAGGGGAAACTGATACACTCCCTTTTCAGCCAGACGGGCCTCTCGTGGGAAAAACAGCTCGTACACAATGGACAGAGACGGCCTTTTGTTGAGGCTCTCAGAGATGTGGGCTAGCTCTTCTCTCCAGTCTGTGCCATGAACAGACCACTCCCCTCAGCTCACACACTGACTCAAACTCACACAGTGTGCGACTTCCTTTAGAACTCATTACAACTTACAAATCTCCAGGTCATTCTGTTTTGCAAAGGAATAGACATTAACGAAAAATGTTCAGAAATAGGAAAGAGAATGGGTGAGAAAGTGTGTGCAGCTTAGCCCATGGTTAAACCAGCCCCAGAGGGGGTTTAACACCAGATCTAAATCCTTGAGATAGTGTCCTGCCATGACATCGCTCTAAAAAAGTCCACATGCTAGGGCCCACAGCAGGTTAGCCTGGGGGAATTTATGTACCCCTTTGACCAAGATTCAAAGATTTTAGCTTTAGACAGCCATGGGTTTGGGGAGGTGCTTTGAGAAGGTGGGGGTATTTCCTCATTGGGTGGGTTGCCCAGTCTTTCAGTCTTCATTCTGAACTTGAGCTTGACATTGATGATTTTCTCTCTTTTATCACAAGAAATCACACTGGGTCGGTGCCTGAGAGGAAAGTGTTTGCCCACATACTTTCAGTCATATTACAGTTTTAAGATTTGGACAGTCAGAGAAAAAGAATACTTTAAAATCTATTCAGCTACGCACTCCGTGTCCTGCTTTTATGCTGGTTTAAAATGTGTCAGCCATTTAAAGCCTTCTCACTAATCAATACACTATTATCACATTACTGTTAACACTGATGGCTTAATTGATCTGAACTACTTTTACTTGAGGAAAGCTGACATTCTTTTTTCCCAGGCAATCTCATAGACAGTTTCTGCTAGCTCTCCCTCGCCCAACTGTTTGCTTTCAGCTCCAATTTGGGGCACAATAAAGTTGTTATGCATGGCAGGTTTGGAAATGGATGTGGCTCAAGCTGGCTGCAAAGTGAACGCATTCTCTGGAGCCTGGCTCTTTTACTGGGGCCTAGATGCAAGGAAACATGCGCTGATGCTGAAATGTTCTCAGGCAGGTTAAAAAAATGTATATATATATATATATATAAAACAGACTCAGAAAGTGTGCCAGACTTAGACCACAGTATCAAATATTATACTTACTGATCAAAGCTTTATGATTCCTTATGTATTATTGATGCATCTATCATTTTTATAGTGTACACTATACCGTATAACACCTGACATAAGCTTACAAGCTATAGCTATCGGCCATTCAATATAAGACATTATGATACCTGCTCATTAGAACACTGCAGAATTTATGTTTTATTAGTAACAATGTCTATAAAAGTCATGTGTATAATGTATAATGGTATTCATGATCTCTTATGAATATGTTCATAGCATGCTATAATGCATTCATAAAGCATTACAGTTTGTAGCACTTTATATAATACATTTATAAATAGTTGAAGTAGTGTAAGTAGTTATTATATTATATTTTCTCATAAGGCTCTATGCAATGTTTGGCTTGGTTGATACACAACCAAGATTATGAGCATTTTAAATAAAGAAATATTAAGTAAATATTATATAATATTAAGTATTATAAGCACTAATTGTAATGCAGACTGCTATAAGTGTCTATAGTGTCATGCACGTTTGTAACAATGTGTGTAATGGCGTATGAATGCATTATAAGATGATATGACAATGTTCATAGATTATTATAGATAAGACCTTTATAGAAAGTGTTAGTGCTGTATCTACACTGCAGGTTATAACATACATAGTAGTAATAATTATGTCAGGTCATAGCAGACTTTAAATAATAGGATTTTCTTTTTATTTTAAAAGTTTAAGATTTAAGGAAAAAGCAAAGTTGTATGTTATGATATGTTATATACAATAAAAGAAACTGTAGATTAGTGTTCATAATATTCATACAAACATATTGTGTATGAAATGTGTTACGTAATCTGACATTTTAGGCTTTAAAAATAGTGTCTATGTATTAATAACTTCTAATATGCAACTATATGTGGTATTATATGGTATTATGCATGCTTTATAATATGCTATGAATGTATTTATACTGCATGATGAATACACAGCTTAAAGTTTCAGTAACTTTGTAACTATACTAAACTTAGTATGAGCAGCAATAAATAATCAGCAACAGACAAAGTCTATTTGCTCTGTTAAGTGTGCACAATAACAAGCACATAAAGTCCTTTTGTGGGGTCCTGAAATCGGTTGACCATATGTGCGAGCGTTCTGTATCTTTCTGTTATACAGCCTCACACAAGGGGGACCACCATAACTTAGTTTGTCTACCATACAAAGTTTCAGCCAAGCTTGGATGGACTCATCAGACGTCTTTTCTTTGAAACCAATGAAGCTCAAAAGACCTCCAACAAAGGAGCTAATCACTGCCTCTTTTCCCCAGGCCTAGTCACGGATTCTCTTTTCACCAGCTGGGCCTTAGATCATTTCTCACTGCTAGCTGGCCTGTTTAGCGATCTGACACGGCTGTGGCTATTGTTTCAGTTTCTTTTTTATATCACTTCATGAGGCTGCAAAATGTTTGTACACGTAAAACGGATTTTAATAAGCGCTGAGAGCATGTACAGTGTGTTTAGAGATATATATTTAAACAAGGACAAGTCAAGGTAACATCCATCCTCTTACACACATACACAAAGCACTCTGAGAGCTGGTGCAGAGGGTGCTGTGCCAGGAGATACCAATTTGTGTATGGCGACATGAGGAACTGCGTCTGTCCAGAGCTGGATGTACTTGTGTGTGTGAGTGTCTGTGTGTGGTGGGTGTGGGGCTATGGCAGACAATGCACCCCCAGGCTCCTCTATTCTGGCTTTGACCTTGAACCTCAGCAGCCTCCATTCCCATGGATTCAGACTCTGTGTGTGTGTTTGAGTGTATGTTCTCTCAGTCTTTGCTTCATTTCTAATCCTACATACAATCACCCATTGAATAGAAGCACCTAAGAAACAAAGTTGTCCTCTTCTCACAACCACCTACAGAGCCTGGCTAAGGTAGCTTAGCTACAACTGCTACACCACTGATCTTTGCTACAAAAGTCTGTTCTTAACCAGAGGTAGGAAAAGGAAGAAAAATTTTTTTTTTAATTTAATGCTCAGACACTGACAGCATGTTATAAATGAAACCTGATGACTGGATCTGGTTTAATTTTATGTGAACGAAGTTGCAGTAAAAGATATGGGGCGTATATTTTTATATTTTAACTGAATTTTATATGGATTAAAATTATTACCTAGACTTAAAGTGAGCTGTAAGTGTTACACATGAGCGCTTGGTCAGGCATGTTGGAAGAACACATTAAATTAACAAAACATCGGCATGTTTTTAACTGCTTATGATGAGCAGAATAAAGTAGCCTGTATCCCCCCACACACATTATTTGTCCACATTAACTTACATATGCTTTTAATTTTCAGCACATAATAGTAGATTATAGTAGCAGATTTCATATTTTAAGCTGTTTCACTGTAGAAAAAACACTATGTGCTGGATCAAGTGCTAATTTATAAGATAAAATTGAACTAAATATGATGAATCCAGATAAGACTATTAATGCTACAATTTATTGGCAATATAACAGCCTACATGTTTATTAGGGTGTTTATTTTAAAAAATTTTTACTTGTAAATTGGCTTTTGTTTTCATGAAAAATTGCATTGCAGTTCATAGCAAAGAAAACAACCTGATTTGCTTCTGCAGTCCATATTTTCTATCCCCTGATTTTTTTTTTAGGCTTAAAATTAAAGCATGTTTAACAGCGGTGGTCTAGATGCTACTGAAAAAAGGCCTCAGTGCATCAGGATAAGCCGACTCTGAATATTAACATTCCTCTCATAAATATTGATGCACCTTTTGAACTTCACTTGGTAACGCTGAATACAGCCCATTGGAATTAACGTAAGCTAAAGCTCAAGGATAATTTTGAGCCTTATGTTACTATTTTTACCTAACTTTGTAATGCCAAGAGAGAACCATACATACCATTTTTAGACAACCAAAGGTACTTATTTTGTGAGTTTTTAAATGATTTTTGACCTTCCTACTTCATTGTTTGCTGTTCGTTAAGATTTTATTAACAAGCATTATTTAAAGCATTACTTAATGTAAACAGCCATATTTTTTGACACCACAAATAACATTAACATGATAACAAACTTGTTTGATATGTTTTTAGAAAAAAAACAAACCAAATAAGTCAAATAAGCAATACCTTCATATACCAATTTTCACAACATAATTATTACATAACTGTTTTATAAACTTTGACATTAGTCATTACAGGTATATTTTATTAACATTTAAACTAATGATAATTAAGAAAAATGTCTTTTTTTTTTATTTATGGGATTCTCTATTTGTTCAATTTAAGTGATGTAATAAATAATGCTACATGATGTCTGAGGTTTATACTGTGATAATGGCCAAACTGACTGCTTTCTTTATTTTATTTTTTACATATATCATTCAGAATGATATTAGAATTGACCACTACCTATTTATAATGCACTATTTATGACAGTTAGAGCGTATTAATTAGATTAGATTGGATTAGATTAGATTCAACTTTATTTTGTCATTGCACATGGATACAAGGCAACAAAGATGCTGGAAAATGGTAATGTAATACAAATCAATACTAGTGATATTTTATCACAGAATCAGAAAGCACAGGTTCTCACAATTTTTAATGTATGCATTTTATGTGTATAAACTATATTGTTTATTAATATGAAACAAAGACTCCAGGGTCAATGTTAACACTAACCCTAAGTTAAAGATCAAAGAAGATTTCGAATATTTTTGCATTTCCTTGCATGTCTCCCAGTGGAAAATTGCCAAATGTGATGAAGGTTAAGGTTAGGGTTAAGAGCGGGATTAGCATTTGTATACATATAACAACTGAAATCCAACCGCATCATCCTCACTTTTTTGGATTCCTACAAATCATGCGCTCTAGTTGACTGAGTAGATCTAATATTAACTGCATTTTCAGATCAGCTGCAGAGTCTACGGTATTCCCTCCCTGGTGTTTCGGCTGCACCAGCAGAAAGGCAGCAAGGATTCCTCACACTGCCCTACATTCAGCTGAGTGATCCAACACACATAGCCTTCTGTCACAAATAATCATTAGAGCACCAGCCCTCCTCCACCGCACACTCTCTCCCGCTCTATTAAATATTGAAGATTTCCAACTTTCAACTGGGTGAGTGTTAAAGCGACCTGCCATCCAAACGCAGACATACAGAAACATGCATATGCGCTTCTCATCCTACATTCTACGAGCTGGCATAGAAACCGTCTCTATTAGAGTGCCAATTTAGCCTTTCAGCACCTTCTGTCTCATATGATGGCTGGGATCACATCAGAAGCTATTTCTCCTCATTCGTCCCCCCATGTCTATACCTGCATCATCTTACATTCTCATTTCCTCTCTTTCCCTCTTTGTCCATCCCTTTGTTCTGCTTCACACAGAGCGCATTCAAGGAGTGCGCATTTTCTTGCATGTCAGCCAGCTAATGCTTTCTCAGGAGAGTGGAGTGACGCTCGTTCTGCCAGCCACCAATGCAAGTGTCATCAGGTCGACATTAATTACTTGCTTGTGCATAACGTTTCGTCACCACAGTGATATGCCATTAACGGAAGAGGCCGGACGAATGAACGGACGCTTACTCTCTGTGCAAATGAGGCACCCGTCCAACCCCTGGCACGGTTTTGGAAATTGGCTGAGTGCCATGGCATACACGTCCCTTATTAGAATTTAATAAGGGAGCTGATAATGTACCTCTGCATCTCTTTTAAATGCAACAATGGATTGGAATATGCGCAGAGGTGAACAGGGAGGGGGGCTGGTACACGGGCGAATCCCGTGGCTCCACACAAAACACGAAGGCTCAAGAGATTTGCCTGATATATGACAGTGAGTGAGAGCAACAGCTTTTAAAACTAAACACTTTTTATTCTTCTGTATAACCAGCACCCTTGTTGTTTAAAACAAACGTGACTCACATGAGGCATGTGACGTTTCAGAGGTACATGCAGTAACCAAGCGAAATTATCCCTTGATGTTTGTGAGTCTGCGAGCAGAACGATGTACTAGTGAGGACAAGATCGTGGGCAAAGCTGAGATGGAAACGTGTGAATCACCCAGTTTTAACCTTTGAATTTATTCATGTGATAAAAAACAAATATAATACAAAACATTATACATATATGCCTGCTAGTACCTTATAAACTTATAACATATAATAACCATGTAATTACTACTTAATTACAAACCAGTGCTATTCAGGAAGTTACAAGAGTCTGACACATGGACGCACACAGGACACACGCCAGCTTTAACATAACCACGGCCTGTAACACACGCTGTCCTGATGGAGCACAATTAGAGAAATTCCAGACAGAAGTCATCAGACAATCTTTCAGAAGGAAGGAGGGGGTACACTCCTGCCATTTTGGGTACAGACTGTAGCCATTATCAAGCCAATTTCCCAAGTACAGAAAAGCATCCGAAGAACAGAGAAGCCGCCACTAACAGCGCGTAAAAATCTCCAAAGGGGATAGGGGGTAACAATTTCATATGCAATTGTCATTGTCACTCACAGGCTCTATACGTCTGCGGCTTTCATTTCGTCAAAGCAAGCAAGAGCTTTTTCCAGCTGCAATAGTCGGCGGTGGTTTAGTGGTAGTGATGGTGGTGGTGGTGGTGGTGGGGGTGGGGGTGAACCTCCAAGGCCTCACTTCGAAGTGTTTCCAAGGTTTCCAAGTGCATTCCTGTGCGTTATCCATTAACAAAATGGCCTCCTAAAATGTCATATATGATTTAACATATCCACGGATAAGGAGCAGACAGTGAGTTTCACAGACGGGGCTGCAGATTTGAAACAAGTTGACAGGCCAGGGAGAGATCTGAGTGCTGCTACAGACGGATTTCTCTTTGTGCAGTCTCGTATTTGCTCATGATGTTTCTCTTCTTCCCAGTTAAATATACAGACTATAAACAAGACGAGCAAATTTTTGTTTTAAAAAAACATCTAGTTACGAATTTGTCATTCGCAACATGAAATGTAATTTTTCTTTGCATACATCGTTCCTCCAGGTTTAAGGACTAGCACATGGTCATTCACAAAAAGAGGGAAACGTTAACCAAAAAAGCCTTCTAACAAGGATGTAAGTAATTCTACTGTGTTTTCTCACTTCATCTGTGATAACGAGCTACAAAGCTTTCTTTCATTTTCTTTCCCTCTCAACCCCACCCCTTTTCCTCTTGCAGATAGATTTGATGTGAAGATACTATGACAGACTTGCTTTCTCTCTCTCTCTCTCTCTCTCTCTATGCAGCTGGCATGAAGGATGCAGTAGAGTCCACCTATGGTAATGGGATCATGGGAGAGTGGCCTCCCTGCCTCTGCATCTCTCTCTCTCTCTCTCTCTCTCACTCTCATACACACACACACACACACACACACACGCATAAATACACCCAAACCCAGGTCCACCCCTCCACACTCCCCCCTAATGAGTGGTGGCAGGACAATGGCACTATTGTTGCCCCCTTGTTTTGGAACCCCAGGCAGAGAACAGTTGCTGTTTACCCAAGCCGTGGCGTCCCTCCGATCCGGATGTTAATTAATTGGAGGGCTCCTGATTGAGGCTGCTCTGTGCACGAAGCACAAAAACAGGCATTCAGGGCCACAAGGGGAAGGAGCGCTCTCATGGCAAAATGCCGACTTTTCCCTTCCCTTCCCTTCCTCCCCTTTTACAAGCCAAACTACTCTCCTCAGTCTTCTCTGTCTTCTTGCTCTCACCATCTCTCGTTTTCTGACCCCTTTTAATCTGCGTCCTCATCGTGCATGCCAGACTCGCCTACACTGATTTGCACACCTGCCATGCTCCACACACAAACACACACACACACACACACTGAATGATAACCCAAACCGAAAAATTCTGACAGTGCCAATTATTTTTCCCAAAATAATAATAATGATGATAATAATAATAATAATAATAATAATAATAATTATTATTATTATCATTATTATAAATAATTCACACTCATAATAATTCTGGCTCAACACCATTCTACCTTTCTAAAACCCCGTTGTTGTTGTTTTCCTTTAATTTGTCACCTGTCTGTATGATCTGTATATTAAAAGTCAGAACTGGCTGAATTATTACTGTATGATGCAGATCCAGTTGTGAGTAATCCTAAAATAGCAGCGTAGCTTTCACATACATTTCCACATCACATTATGGAGAAGTCTGTAGCGGTGCGGATTTGCATGTGTGAATTTTACACTCCCCACACAGTCACGTCTCTCCCTGGCGCTGCCCAATCGGCTAGTGGCAGTATGCAAAGCAGCTTCATGAATATGCTTAATTATGTGGGGATGGTGTAATTTTTTGGGCTTATGGGATGTGACATTTGTAGGGCAGAGGCATAGATCAGCATAAGCAAGAGTGACAAATACATTATCCCTTTCCTCCATATTATAATGCTTTACGGGTCTATGAGAATATGCTTGTATATACCATCTCCTCACACACACACACACACACACACACACACACACAGCTTTACTACATATTCACATCCTTTCTAATTCACCCAAACACACACACGTACACACACACACACACAGACACACACACACTTTCCAATGATAGGCATATGAGATATGAGAACACAACACCAGAGTTGAGCAGAACAAGGAGAGACGTCTCTCAGGAAAACATTGTTTGACTTTTCAAAAAAGCTTTCGATGTTAAATGCTGTTTTGCAAACTACATTTTTTTTTTTTTGTGCTTGGAAGTGGTTTGGCATCTCACGGCCCCTCGATATGGAAATCAAAATCCCATTTTAGACAGTAAGAGTGTCTCAAAAATGAGTTATTGGAACAAAGAAAAAAAACAAATAAAAAAAAGGTCAGGACACAAGAACTATTGCATAAACACACATACACACACACACACACACACAAAGACATACATATATGTATGTATTTATGTATGTATAATATATATATATATATATATATATAAAGCACACACACACCTAGCAAATTCAATAAATATACCAATCATTCACAGCTTTGAAGTAAACGTGTAGTACTGTTAGGTTTAAACTGGTGTGCAAGCAACCTTCAGGAAAGCAGGATTTATTTTCAGCTCCAGCTGAGTGGAGAATGACTTTAATGCATTTGTTAATTGATATATTTGCAACCAAGTCAAATCCTTACTTTATGCTTCATGCATATTAATAGTAGAAAAGGGGAAAATGTGCAGAAGAGTAGCACTTATGGGGCTAACTGCAGGAAATGCCAGCACTTGCACTTATATATAAACTATAAACTATACGATATATACATTAGCACACATTCACACACTGAGCTGTTATCTGACTGGTGTCCAGAAATAGCAAAATTAGGATGTAGTGATCTGGAGCTTCACACCCGCACACACACATATGAAGAAAACTCTCTGCACACTGTCACTCAGGTTATATGAATACACACTTCCCTGTCACACCCACAACTATGCACATATATGTATACTGACATCCATGCATACACAGTGGCATGCTCTTGAAGCTCCTACCTCCACCTCTATCTACTTCTATTCTTTCCCCTTCCCCCACTCTTGAAACACACACACACAAGCACATGTGTACGCTTACACACAAACCTCTCACACACACACAAGGCGCATGGCAAGGTGTAGCTCATACCACCCAGGAAATTAACTTGACATTTTATGGAGACCAGAAGAGGGGAAAAAAATATGGGGCGGTAAAGGGGAAAAAAAAGGAAAGATCAGCCGAGGGACAGATAGTATTAAGCATATAAAGCTACTCCTGTGCTCCGGTGCCACGTTTGCCAGGCTTTGGAGGATCTGCAATGCAGACGATGCGAGGGTGGCCACGGAAAATGAGCTTTTTTCTGTTTTTCGCTGCCCGCCTTCTTCTCTGGAGACGACGTCTGTCGCTCTGTCTGTCTGTCTCTTTTCCCTGTCCTTCTCTTTCTCTTCCTTCTCTCCCTCGGCCTGTCGTCTGCTTTCCCTTGACAAACGTTTCACTTCTATTTTCATATCCAATTCGTCTGGTCCCATTGGCAGGGGGTTCCGCTTGATGTGAGGTTAACAAAATGATAGGAACGGGGAAGGGACAATCTCACCTCGCTCTAAGCTCCCAATTAGAACGATAGAGGCGGCACGCGTGAGGGAAAGCGCCACTGCTGTCTGGCAGGTGCGATTTATTTCATATATGCATGCGCATGGTGAAGAGAGATGCGTCTTTGTATTGTCTCTGTCTTTTCCCTTTCTGGGATTGAGACACTGAGCGTGCGATCAGGGTGTGAATGACCACATTCAAACACAGCCATGACTTAGATGCATGAATTAATTTATCACTTTACCTTCTCCCTCCCCCCCCTCCACACCCCCCACCAGTCCCTGTATGCAACACACACACACACACACTCACACACACACACACACACACACACAAGCGGTCTGTGGTTGGATGCTGCTCTATTAGACATGCAGGAATGTTAACATCATTATGCATTATTGTAAGTGTCTGTCTATGCTTTCACACCCCCAGCCCCCTCTCGCACTATATTGTGTCTGAGGTCTGAGGAGAGGCCCAGACGTGTATGTGTGTGTGTGTGTGTGTGTGTGTGTGCGCGCGTCACAAATCACAAATGTAGCATTGTCTGCAAGAGGGCATTATTTTAATCGGCTTTCATGTGCTGCTGCATACGTCTCCCT
Organism: Hemibagrus wyckioides; assembly: GCF_019097595.1. Lineage (NCBI taxonomy): Eukaryota > Metazoa > Chordata > Actinopteri > Siluriformes > Bagridae > Hemibagrus > Hemibagrus wyckioides. Next base: position 10,941,749 of record NC_080731.1, read on the forward strand.
GATTTTCGTGAATATAGGACTCTTAAAAAGATGCTCACACACACACACACACACAAATATCACAAACATAATTGCTAATCGCTCCTTAAGGGACAACCGATAATATTTCCTCATAAGTATCCTATTAATCTATTAGTCAGACTTCTATCTTTGTCAAGTACTGTGATTTTCATGTCGTTCGAAGGAATTTCTATGCATTCATTCGTCTAATGACTTCTCATCAAATCGAAGCACTGACCGCAGAATAGAAATACACAAATAGATTCATTGTTTTATTCATTTATACAATTCCAGAGTGAATCAAACCCACCCTTGCATCAAACACCATTTTTAGCATTTAAATCATTTAACAATTTTTATTTTATTTGCATTAACCATTACTAAAGACAAAATTAAAATGATGACTGCAACATAAAAAAACAAAAAAGAGAAAATGGAAAAAGCGGTGATCTCAAATGAGGCAAAGTGAGATTTTCATGGCTTTGCATTGTCTTTAGAAGAGACCATTTTGGTTAACCGAGGGGTTTTTTAGTATAAAAACAGCTCATATTATAACAAATCAGAGGGTCTGATGCAAAGCAGGTGAAATTAACATGACCCCTTAGAGCCTTTAAATTTCATCTCCAGTGTAATCGTGGAGAAATATTTAAAAACGCAATTGCCTCGAAATGGCTGTGTTGCGAAGGTAAACACCCCCCCCTTCTTTTTTTTTTTTTTTTGCTGTGTGTCTTCTCTAGCCTGTCTTATCCACTCCTTCCTCTTGCTGCCAGCGATTTGCATACATTTGCATCTTTTTTTTTTTTGCTATGCGCCTAGCCTTTGTTCCTGGCATAAAATAATGATGTGGGTTAAACTCATGCAGCACAGCACCGTTACATCCCATTTGCTACTTGGATATTTAATGAATGCAATGTTGCTCTATCATCTTTAATTATAGATCTCAACTAGATCACATTTTTTTCTGGAAGGAGGAAAAATCGGGAACATGAATAAGGATCAAACGCTGATTAATGCAATACGTTTCTTTTTGAAGAAGGTTCTAGAAATCTGGAAGGAGGGGAAATGTGGTATATGTGAACGTCATGGGGTGTGTAAGACAGCTCTGGACAGGACTAATGCCATGCGGAATTATTTAATTATTTTTTTATGTAAAATATACGTATTAGCTAGTGGTGAATGTTTGAGCTAGAGTACACAGTAATGACTGCATGTTGTCTGCATGAGCTCATTTTTGCATCTATGGTTAATTGTAATCATGCAGTTGAACTTCATTAGCTCATCTCAGCTAATTCTAATCACATCCTAGATGCATAAAACTGAATGATTGGAGCTGCACAGAAATATCATACATGCTAACATTAGAGAAACCGAATCAGGAAGCAGGATGCGTCGGTTTCCAAACAGGGCAGATTTCAGCGTATTAGTGTGAACAGCAAATTCAATTAATTAACTAATTCACAGGCTGGTAATATATTAAAGAGCATGGACAAATGCAGAAATACATAACTCTTACACTGACTAGTAATTATAAAAACATTTCTCTGTGGGCAACTGCTGCAGCAAATCCTAAATACATCCTAGTTTACCCTACACACATAAGGACAGGGTTATGTTTCATATCGCCTATTAGAACAAGACCTGACCTTTGATCAAAAATCATTACTGTGCCCCGGATTGCAGGCAGGAGGACGTGTAGTTTTCAAAGCCTGAGTGAACTCTACATCCTGTTTTTAATTGGCTTTAAAAGCACATATCCAACCGGCAGCAACAGTAATTAACATCGAGAATTGCTCATCTACAGAGACGTGGGGTTTTTTTTCAGCTTAACTGTAAGCTCCTTAAAGACAAGTGTATCGCCGATTAGCCTTATGATTATTTATATGATACCTTAATATAATAATCCATTATATACATTCAAGTCTTTTATACTTTAACAGAAGATTCTAAAGTAAAAAAATAAATTAATTAATTAAATTATATATACTGTAAAGTAAAAAAGAATTATTTTAATAATATATATATATATATATATATATATATATATATATATATATATATATATATATATATATATATATATATATTCTTTCTTTAATTATTTAAATATTTTATTTTATTTTTTACATATTCTTATAAAAACATATAATATATAAGATTAACATGTTCAGTTATTCCATTTTTTCCTTAAATATCATTTCCATAAAGATCGTTCATACTAGAACTGTCATTTGGTTGTGAACCAAATGATTTTTTGGAATATTTGAGATTTCTGTCACTCAATTTCATTTAGATGTAGTGCATTAATGTAAAGGAAGAGTGAAAGCCCTTAGGGATGCTGTGGTGCTGTCGCCTATAAAGCAGCAGACTGGCTGTGCATAATATTTACTGTGTTAACCAGAATGTTCTGGAGCAATATGCTAATACCGCTGACCACCGAGCGATGATAAAGTGGACCATACTGTTTTCATTTTTAGCTGCAGGCACGTAGTGCATATGCACAGACACGCAAACACACTTAAAAGGAGGAACCGGGGGGGACCTCCATAAAAGCCTGGATAAACAAATGTTATATGAGTTCACCTGCCAAGGACTACTCACCACAGACAAAGTTGTTAGTCTGTTTTTTTTTTCATTTCATTTTTTTCACAGCTCACCTTATGCTGGATTTTATTGCAGGATAAAGCAGACAGCTCCATTTCGCTTCACTCTCTTCCAGTGGTCAGTTATGGTCATATTTCCTGGCTTCTGCGGAATAGAAAATATGATTCATAAATATTTAGCATTTTAAAGCTACAGGCTAACATTTCTGCCTTTGGATGATGTTTATAGTTTTCACAAATGATGAAGGGAAGAAAATGAGAAAGGTAGAACATTTTATGGTTCACCCTGCAGTCGGAATCATATACAGGTCCAAGTTTGAAGCTCTGCAACTGAAGTAACGATTTCAATTTTAAATGCGCTGTCAGGTACGGTTTTGTGGCTAACAATACCAAATGTCTCTTTTGTCAGTTGTTTTCCAAAGAACTACTGCTGTGGAACCAACAACTAAAACCCCAATACACAGATATAAACACTCTATGCAGTCCAAACCGCCTAAATACACTTTCCTATCTTTTATCATATCTTCTTTGGTATGCATTTCCTAGGTAAAGCTAATCCGAAACATATTGTGACTTCAGTGTGATGATGTTTTCTCTGGCATTTGAGTTAACCACATAAACCTCATCTGAAAATGCTTTTCACACAGACTTATAATACTAAGATCGTGATATTGCAATATAACAAAATAGCAAGTTCTTGCTAGTCAGTGGATATTCTGGTAGATGAAAGCGAGACTTAGCAGTCAACAAGCTGATGTGAAAAAAATTCTGGTGAATAAAATTACTTTTACCAAAGAATGAGACACCAATATTAACTATCTAGTTGTCTGAAAAAAATGTGACTAAGAAAAAAATGTAAAAAAAAATTTTTAAATGTAAAAAATGTGACAAACAGAACTAGATCTGTATAATATAAAGGTGGCAACATTTACCATTTTCAGTATATTATTTAAGTATTTTTTGATGCCTCACTACAGCAATACAGGAGACATGTGAATACTATACTTTTGACTGTTTTGACTAAAGCAGTGGTCAGATTGAAGACATTCCAGTCTAACAGTCTATCTGCTTTTGTAAGCAGTTACTTCTGAATTCACAAGGCTTGAATTTGTGAGCAAAAAACAAACCAAGTAGGCAGGATTGTGGTTTATTTTATTAATAAAAAAAATCATGAGGTAGCATTTTTGTCTTTTTTTTGCAATACTTTCTGCCTGCTCCAATCGTTGTGAACAATGTTGTCATTTCCAGTCTTTATCACAATATTGGCCTTTGCATTAGCGATATCACAGATGCATTTATTATGCTAATATGATCTCTCTGCAGGACATTTAAATTTATTTATTTATACCGTATCTATATTATCTCTCTCCAACTCTATGACACCCTTCCCTTCCTAAGAGCATGTCTAATTTTGCTCGTGAGTTTGACATTGCTATGATCCAAAGAAAGAATTGAATTTTGTCAGGGTACTGCAAACATGTCACATGTTCACCAGTTTGTTTTCATTAATATGATCCCATACTTGCCATTTCAATAATTCATGCGATATAAAATACATCATAACTCACAAGACATAGCTTAACAAAGGTTAACATTATGGTTAGGGAGATCTTTCAAATGTCTGTCTTATCCCTGAACATAATAATAATACCTCACCAAGGTTCAGTGGAAAATGTGTTATTATTTAATATTCAGTTTTAATGCACCGCATATTGTGTAATTTTAGCATGTTGTAATATTTTGGTCCATATTTTGCAGCTCGGTTTACATCAGTGCAGTTTAAGCCAGGTTACTTTGTATTGACCAGAGAGTGTTTAAACTATTTTGCTTGCCAGGGAACCCTTACAGCTGTATTTTATTCTGTAACAAGCTCAAAAACAGTGCAGGCCTTGTCCAAGTGATGGTGTCTTTCTCCTAACAGATGTCAAAGGAGGAATGACAGCTGTCACGTCTTATTAAGCTACTGTGCTCGGCTATGTGCTGGTTCCCTGGTCAATAGAGAGAAGCATAGATCCTGAGACAAAGTTGTTTGTACATATAAAAACAAAATAACCGAATGTATGATCTGTAAGGATTTATTCAAAAGAAAACATGACGATTTTAAGAGTTTTTAGGTTGTAGTTACATGTTAATTAACTACTTAATAGCAACTTAATAAGGGTACAGACTATACAGACCATGTAGCTTTGAACCATAGAGTATTCATTTGCTAAATTTTCATAATTTTCTCACATATTAGACTCAGATGAATTAGCATGTATTGTGAAATAAATATCCAGATGATCAAGTTGATGTGAAAAAAAAAAAAATTAATTTTATTGAAAAAGGTTCATTTGTACAAAAACAGCAGTGTGCAATATTTTATTTTGCCAAAACACACAATAAATAATGATGAGTGGGCCAGTTCATTTCTCAAGTCTCTATCTTTTTCCAAAGTAAATGGATAATTGCTTAGCACTGAATAAATTGCTCTTTTTTTCCTCATTAACGTCAAACCCAGACAGTGTTTCCTACTTTATTCCTAGAAAATACTCACAACCACTATGATGCACTTCCTCTCTCATGACATATTTCCTGTCGGTGCTTATAATTAGATGACGCTGAGCCACAGCCATGAAAGCCATGACAGTTACCTCCAGACTGATAAGGAAGAGCATAAGGAAGTGGTAGGAAGTAGCAAAGCAGGTCCGTGTGTTTGTCTAGCCTGCAGGATGTGTTTTTTCGGCCAAAAGCAGACTTGTTTTTTATTTTTTTTTCCTTTTTTTTCACACACAGCGTTGGCAGGCTGCGAGTTCACCCATCCCCCTCTACAGTTCCACAGCCTGGGTGTCTAGAGTTATTGCATTTCTCTGCCAGCACCCCACACTGACAATCAGCAGCTACTGGGCTGTACGAGGGGCGACTGGTCTAGCATGGAACCAGGTATGATTCCCCCACTGACAGCCTGCATCTTGTCTGCTGGGTGAAAAATGAGGGTTCTTCCCAGCAAACAAAGCAGAGGAAAAAGCATGCAGTGTATGCGTCATGGCCAAATTCAAGCAAAACAATACGCATAGTGACTATTTTACCGAGACGACCAAATGCAGCCACATATCCATGCAAGAGGAAATGTTTTGTAGTGTGACAATAAAAGAAACATTGCATAGATCATTGATTTTATCATATATGTAACGACTTTATAAAAATATTTACCGCAAAATCTATCAAGCTCCAACGTACATGGTGACCAGGTGGTGTGAAAATAATGTCATGTTGCAGTCTGAGTGTCTGCCTGGCTCCCCTTTGGCTGCCCTCCATGCCCTGCTGTCTTATTTCAGTGTACAGGAGACTCCCTCATCTCCGTTTATTAGCTGCTGACAGGCCTGGCCTAACACATGCAGGAATTTAATTACACTCATCTCATCTCAGCAGTCTAGGGGGGGTTCCACACATCAGGTGCGTGCGAGCGAGTGAGGGGGAGGGAGTTTCGCAGAACACCCCAGGAGCACATTTTCACACTAATCAACACGATCCAGACTTCCTGGAGGTGAGACGACGAGATGTAGGCGGAAGGATATTTACATGCGTGCACACCCAAAACTGAGGATTGGAGAATAATGGGGCATACAGAGAGTGTCACAAACGCAGAGGATTTTCTTTGATGATATATATACACAAAAAATGATTGAGGATAGCCAGTGCTATACATACCATCATTTCTGATCACCATATGATCAAAAGTCCAGGGTTTGTTTAAAGGCAAATTACATTGTATCACACATGTCCAGTCAATATAGCTATGCCTCTCTGCCACTTTTCCATGTAAGACCTTGATCTTCTCTGACAATCCCTTCGATGCCAAATTCACAGACCTCCAAAGAAGCCCATTACCATGTGATTGCAGGTGTGAGTGCTGCTAGTCAAACCACATGGCATACGTTCTAGAAAGAGAAATAGAAAATGAACCCAATACTTTGTCTGCACTTCCATGCTTCTATTCACCCCTGGCAATTACCTGACCGAGCTACAAAAGGGTCTGACCCTGGTCTTTACATCACCGTGCACAGAAGATATGTGCCTACCTTTTTTGTCACCTAACTCAGCATGGAAATGCTCTCAGCACATGTGTAGCTCTTTTGTTGTATGCCTGCATATATGCCTGCAATTCAATGCAAGCCCCTCTGTGCATGTGTGTGTATTTGTGCGTGTGCCAATTCACGCCTGTGTACGAGTTGGGTGTAGTCGCATGGAGCCAAGCATTAGGACTCATTTCCCGCACACTTGCCTCGACGGTGCCATGAGGGCTTACAGAGATGAAAGCAAAATGCAAATGGTGCTGCGGCGCTGCCCTGTTTTAAGCAGCCACCTTTGAAATAATTAAGACGCTGGAGTGGACTGGGCCTGCCGGAACAGCGAACAGAAATTTGGCGAGGACGAATCGCGATAACACTACGACTCGATTGGGACTGAGAAACGTAGACCGTTAAGACAATTTCAGTCTCATCCAATCAGTGTTAAAATGAGCTGAGCATTATCTGACAGCAACTGGCATCTATCAGAGATATGGGCATGCCTTCATTTTTTATCCAACGTTAGATTAGAGCTGTGCAGATTTAAATATCAATATAATGGTTTACCAAGGTTCTAGCCACAGGCCACATAGCAAATATATATTCATTTGGAATTTCTAGCGATCATGAGGTGCTATAGATGAATACAGTCTGTGATAACATGCATTGGGTTCCACCCTGCATTTGTGCAAAGGGCGCGTGTTGTGCATGGATAAGACGCGCCGCTGCTTGCCATAAGCCATTCGCATATAAAACTGATAGTACCGGGGGGAGGGTGAGTCGATGCATGCAAATGAGTCGCTCAGCATGCACGGCTTCGGTGATACTGGATAATTTTGTAATTGATGTGAGCACGTTAGCAAGGAGGATGCGCGAGCCTGTGCCAGCGGACATTTTAGGTCCCTACCCTCTTCCGCGTGCTCGCCACTGCTAAGCCCTTTAAGATGGTGGCACCTTGAAAGAAGGAAGCACTGTTGCATAGAACTGGCTTCAGACCCTGCGCTACCACTTCGTGGGCAGAAAGAAGGGTACGATCTGCCTACCCAACCTCTGCCATCAATTTTTAATCCCCCCTCCTTCTAATAAGGATATTAAGCAGGCAGCTCCAGGGACCGCCGCATATATGCATGAGGTGGTGCTCATCAAATTTGCATAAAGTCGAGATTCTAATGTAAGCGTGGTTCGCTGCATGACGTAGTCAGCGCTTGTGACAGGTGCGGTGATTAAATTATTTAATTGGAGAGCGCGAACATTTTCGAAACAACAGCAGCCTCTGACAAACAGCATAAAGGCAATTTATTGCAGATTTGATGGCAGTCGCAGGGTCTTCTAGATCTTCTCTTATTAATTCTGTATGATCTAAATTTAGCCCAGATAATTAGGGCGTTGGTGAAATCAGGTTGTGAGATTGTATTTGTGTCACCCAATTTATTTTCAACTAGAAGACATTTCTAACAAATTCTTCCTCCTTTATGAGAAATTTCATATCTCTCTCTCTTATTTTTATTTATTTATTTATTTTTACAAATAAATGGCAAAGATTATATTGTCTTCTAAGAACAGCTCTGTGTTGGGCTGGCGGTTACTTGTAATTAATACAAGTAAATAATTCACCGGCATGAAATGCATTATTTAAGCTTTTGCATCTGACAGAATTGAGGTGTTTTCCTGTGCAATTACGGCAATTTATTTATAGCATGAGGTCCATTTGCATAATCTAAATTCAGCAGAGCATAGCAGAATGCAAATGGACACTCAGCCAGTCAGTTCCAGTTGAACACTATAAAACCATCAGGAAGAGATTCCAGCCGCCTCGCTCCTGTACTGAGTCAGGTTTGTGTATTACCGAGAAATTCTGGAGTGTTTATGATTATACAGCAGAATGAAATATATTAATAATTAGCTCAGGGCAGCTAAGTTAGTGTAAGGCATGACAGATCTTTAGAATGGTACAATATAGCACTTAAAATGAGCTAAATCTTTCATCGAAGCTTTTACAAGCCTTACTCACCTGCTCACTCTGCTGCAAGTGTTAGAGCTGATATAAACCTCTTACCTTTATCTCCCTCTTTCTCTCTCTCTCTCTCTCTCTCTCTCTCTCTCTCTCTCTTTTTTAGATCATTTCCATGGTACTTCCAAGGAATGTAATTAATACGAACACTAAAAAGAGTGCTGACAAAAGCTCAGCAATGAGATATCTGAGGAAGCAGATTAGGTTATTGCACAACTGGGCTGCACTGGAAAGACCTGGATGTTATTGCTGATTATTCTTTATACAATAAAAATGAATATGGGAATACAATCCCTGTTTTCAGCTCGTATATAGAGAATCTCAGAAACCCACAGAGTTTGTACGAGACTAATTTCACAGCGTGCTTGTGAGGTGACAGGACATCACATCATATTTAAGACGGCTGGAGCATTAAAGTGTAATGAACAGAGATTTGACCGAAGGGAAATGGAGTAGCAGGATGATGAAAGGTGCCTTGTTATATGCATATGCTTAAGCACGCACACACACACACCTACTTTTGCACATTCTCATTTATAGCGAATACCTCAGACACATATGCAAATGCACACACGCGTACACACATACGCACACACTGACACTCTTTCACATGCACCCTCTGAGCTCACCTCCGGTTGCCAGAGCGACACCAACCAACGTGAAAAGCAAGGTACATGTGACAAGGACCAGCGCATAAAGGGGCGGGACTATGCACAGCTCCTGGCAGCATTCTGCTCATTTAAATCCTCCACTTACAGCCTTAAACAATCACCTAGTCAATCTATCTTCAGTCTCGCCCTTGAATTGAGCTACTATACTATGAGCTAATAATAAAGGAAAATACATTATTGCATGAGACCATCTGCTGTAATTATTTATGTGGATAATATATTCCTGTCTGGTCTTATTAGGCGTGTTCTTTTTTTTTTGCACACGAATCATTGTAAAAATATTTTTTTTGAAAAATGATTTTAACAAAATAGAAAATAATGAAAGCACATAATTGATTGATCCAGAAGCTACCGTTAAGACGGATCGAAGACATTGTGTTCAAGGAAAGGAACTAGAAAGTCTGTCACCTTTCAAGCCAAGATATATAATTATTACCGTACCCTCATATTGCCTTATCTTTTTATCTTAACGTTTTTTTTAGGAAATCTCTTATAACAAAAACCAAAAACATCTAGACACAATCAAATAACCATACAGCAGACGCAGTACATAAACTGTATATAAGTGTATTTAAGGTTGTAAGAGAAATAATGCATTTAACATTCAATATCATATAAATTTAAAGTTCAAATTTGCCATTACAGTATATTAGTATCAAGTAGGTCCATGGTAAAGTAATTTTAAAAATATAAATGGATGTGAATCTGAGACTTCCTACTATCAAGGGCAACAGAACAGCCAGACAGGAGGCCTTGGCATTTGAGGGAAGTGGAGTAGTCCAAAATATGAAGATTGCTCACCCAATGAATACTTATAAGCTGCCTCGGTCACCATGGTTATACTATTCAGCCAATCAAAAAGGCAGGATTTTTCCCCTGTTCACTGTAAATGTGCCCAAGACACACACAGACATGCACACACACACACACAATCAAGAAAATCTTTCATACGGGGTAGCAAGCGCATGAACATTCATTACACTTGCAGTTATGCGCTGAAGTGATCTCTGTAAACCTCATAAATATCATGGCCATATGTACACATCAAATGTCCAGCAAAAAAAAAAAAGGACTGTAATCTCTTTTAATTTTCTATCTTCTTTCTCCCATGTAAAATAATATTATATGTCAGCTATGGGTCTGAAGAGCATAAACCTTAAGAGAAATCCCAGCATGCATTTTTCTAAGGAGCATATCACCACAGCAGCTATTCTACACAGAGCATATACTGGCTTGCTGGAATACTGATATCCTTGAAAAATGTGACCCATTTCTATCACTCAAAGCATGTGGCACTGCCATAATGAAAGACTCCTTCAAAATATAATTTGCAGAGATTCCAGTCCACTCACCACCTTTCTGCGGTACATCCCTGCATTAAATCGCAGCCGTGACATTTAGAATAGATTCGAATGACTTTCCAACCTCTGTGCCTACAAGACTTGCTTAAAATAGGTGAAATGAAGGGCCAGGCAGTGAAGGCTTGAAATACAAAAATAGATATATAAATAATCACAACTGATAAGTGCAAACAAAAATGCATGCATAAATAATAAGGCTTGCCTGGTATAACTACAGATTTGTTCTGAATATTTTGCCCACTGTTAAAAGTCTGATGAAATAGACTGCAGTGATGAGAGAAATAGTTAACAGTGTGGATCTTCACAATTAAAAATGACTTATTTAACTTCAAATGCTTAACACAACATTGATATGTCAAGTCTTGACAACAAGGACTCATTCAAAGGGCAAGGCAGCCGTTTCACTGTGCTTTGAGTCTCAGTTAGTCTCTGCACCTGAACAGTTCATGCTCTCAGGGTGTTTTTTTCACTGAGGCATTGGATAATGGTCGTCCCCCACACACACATTAACACTGGGACTGGGTCGGCGAATGCATTCTATTTTTTAATGAAACCTAATTACCACCACTAATAATAATAATAATAATAATAATAATAATAATAATAATAATAATATACAGGTCAAATGTCAGGCCAAATTTTGCCAATGCAGAAGAAAAAAGATATAAAAAAAGCTAATGTCTATTTATTTGGCTTAGACAGATCACTTCATCGTTTAACCTGTTCTCACGGTTTGTCTTTGTGAACCAGGCTGCATTTAAGCGCCATGTCGTGATGATAATATAAGCAATATAGGCGTCAGAACGATTGAATGAATATCTGCCAGTTCTCAAGTTCAAATACAATGCGAGCACAAAGGATGTGATGTCATCTTTTCAGCGCGCCTGTAGCCCCTTTATTCTGTAGGCTGCGTCGACGCTTTACTCTAAAGTGAACAATAAAATAGTTTTATAAAGGAGACAGAAGTTTCTCTTCAGCGTGCTGATACAGAGGCCCGCACTGTGGCGTGTAGAAGCCCAGCGCGCGCTCAGAGCCGTTAGTGCTGCAGCTCGTCTGGTCGGGGGCCCGCGTGCGCGCGCTGCATGGGGACCGCCACTTTCTAAAGTGATGCAGATGAGTCGGGTGCACTTGACGTCTTTTCATGACCCTTGTTGCCCCCCCCCTCCCTTCATCCCCCCTTTTTCTTCGTCCTCCCCCCTTCTAAAGCCCACCAAACCCCGCCGGCTCTGTATGTCATATTCGTTTCGGCCTGTGGCACCGCCGCTTGCCCCCGAGCGTGGGAATGGGAGCGTCCGCTCGTTCACATCTCCTGTGCTCCGTTTTAACGGAATCAATTAAGGAGGAGCGACTCCCCCCAACTCCTAACGCTATCCCATGTGCCCACCCCTTTTCAATTTTTTTTGTCAGCTCTGTATATGTCCTAATTATTTCTGTTTGGGATGCCAGCGCCGTTTCCTGGCCAAAGGCGACAGAGCAGATATATATATAAAAAAAAAATGAAATGAAATAAAAAATAAAATAAAAATCGCAAAGCGAGGCGTGCACGTGACTTTTGCAACAAAAAAATGCGAGAATTTTTAGGAGTATTGTCACTTATAGAAGTCGTGCAATGTGTGTAAAGAAGGAATTCTTCACCCATGCATCATTCAGTAAAAAAAAATAAAGTAGGTGTTTTTTTTCGTGTGTGTGTGTGTGTGTGTGTGTGAGAGAGAGAGAGAGAGAGAGATTTAAAAATATCTAAAAATATCCACAACCCCATAGAACATCCCCACCACCCTCTCTCATTTTGCATGTAAAACTTTTGAATGTTTGCATCACTTCACATCACATAAATCACACACTTTCTTAAACCCATCAAGTCTTGCAGCATCCACAAAGGTCGATGAGCATGGAGGCAGTTTTTACTTTCGGTTATCTAGCTTTATGACGGCCAACACACTCATACAGCTAGATAACCAAAGATAACAACTCGCTTCCAGTTCAGTTCCGTGACAGTAATCCGTCCAGACGCCTCGTGGTTGTCCATGGTGCACATCCACATAGTGAAGTTGTCAAAGCAACTCCTTAATTATCAAGTCGTCCCGTGTTGTCCACAACTCTAGCCCGCAAAGTGGAGCTAAAAATAAACGCTTTCCTTAGAAGTTAAAAAAGCACAAATTATAGCCTGGGCTATGCCGTAATCCCCCGGACTCGTGACATAAACCAATATTAGAGTTGGAGGGAGTGCGCGGTGAGGAAGGTGCAGCCATCCCTGCACAGGCCCTCATTTGCATTGCAATTTTTTTTACAAAAGCCTCCTCTGGTCCTATTAGACTGCGCAGGCGGTGATCGGTATCCCGCGGAACCGGCGGCCACGTTACAAAAGGAGAAATCCGATTCCGGAGGAAGAGTGAACATATGAATAACACCGCGTTGGTGTCGCCACAAAATATAGAGCTCTTGCTTTTCCTTTTTTTGCATCATTTTGACGAGGGGTGACAGGTTCCGTGTGCGGAAACGCATATATCGCCCAAAAAAAAGCCTGGCATAATAAAGCGAGTGGAGGAGAAATTCCGCTGTGCCGTCGCGCCGCTGCCACCAACGGTCTGAGGAAAGGCAATAGGGCCATCTCAGGGACTGAAGGGGGGGAACTTAAGGGGAGGGGACGGCCATCCACTAGCAAAATCTGGACCAACCACACAAGGTCAAAGGTCTCGGACCAGCGGGAGTGTTAAGGTAATGATGATGTCATTAGAAACGCGGAGTTTGCTTTTTTGCGTGCGCCGTCGGCACGCGCTATTTTAGCCGCGCTGTGGAAGAGATGTGACATCGCAGAGGGGGGGAGAGATAGCGACCGAAAACGACGCCTTCTCTCCCTGAAGATGGAGATTTTTGAGCACATAGCTAAAGAAAATGGAGGTATGCAGTGAAGCCATGCATGGCCACTGTTGTACTGAGCCTGGCCTGGCTGTAGGCTACAGAGATTGTGAATCGCCTTTATACGCGTGACTGTTTGACTGTGAGATGCCTTTATATTCTGTTACTGTAAGACAGCCTGTAACCTTTTACTCTGACCATCTCCATTTTCAGATAGATTCCCAAAGCAGTGACTGCCATTTTCCATGTGTGACAAGCTATTTGGATTCTAACAATACAAATAATCCTCTTCAAAGCATGTTTCATTCTGTTATCACAGCTTTGGTGACAGACTTTCATTCCATGTGATGGCAGACAGATAAAAAACGTATTTACTTTGCTTTGCAGGATGCAAGGAATAATGAATAGACTATTATATATATTTTTCCTCACTGTAACTGTGTGTGAGAATGGGGGAGGCTGTGGAATACTTTTTTTTGGGGGGGGGGGGTAGTTGATAACTGTGGCTTGTCCTCATGAAATAAAGAGAAAAAAAGCCAGCATTAATTGTGGAAACTTAAAAAAGCCATTTGTTAAGTGTGAGGTGTAGGTTAATGCACAAGAGAGTTGAAAAAAAACCCCACAAATATAGCAACAGTCTGAAATTTTGAGTGCATGATTTGGTTGTGGTGATTAAGGTGGTGGTGGTGGTGGAGGTGGTGGTGGGGCACACGGGGGTGGCGCTCAAGAGGGAGCCATGCAGCTAGTAAGCGTGGGAAAACAATAAAGTTTTTTTTATGTCTTGTCTAATACATGTGTTTTGTTCTTTTTTCCTGTCACAGTATACCTAGAATACTAAACCTGGATTTGAACCAATGTATCTACAGCAGGGGACCTTGTTAGGCTTTTTGTGAAATTGTACTCAGATAAATCAGGACTATGCTCTGCTGTGGCTCTCTAAATTAATTGCAGTGTCCAGAGAGTGCAATAAAATAAAACAAGCTACATAGCTCTTATTGATTTTCCACTCTTGATCGATCCGACAACAGCAGATCCCATCCATGTCGCGTGAATGAATTAGCTGACTAAATGATTAATTGTGGCTTCTATCACAGTTATTCTGAACCAGTAATGTAGGCCTTACACCTGATACATCTGATCTACTGAAAGACGCTGATATTTCATAAGAAAACTATAAGCTTGCCTTCTGTCACTTGGTTTTTTTCACCTCATCTGAGATGGCCATAATGCTTACAGCACATTTTAGAGTGCAACACTTACCTAATTACAAATTACCAATTTTAATAAACAGTCATATTGAAGATTTTGTCAGTAAGGGCTATGAGATTGTAAAGATTTTAAATAAGGTACTGTGCATGAACAGCAAAAAAGACATCAAAATGTCTGACCCACCTAAGAGTGTAACACCCGAATGCAGCAAGGCAAGATCAGAAATACTGAGTGCAACATCATATTGCTGGTCAATGACTATTTAACTTTGTGTGACCAGCATGGCAGAGTTAGATGTAATACTGGATACATCACAGTAATATGTCCAAAACAATTCAAACAGTTGTTAGAAATAATTAATAATTTTTTATTCATTCATTTATTTATTTATTTTTTGACAACCAATTCTGTCAACCTTTTGGAAGATAAAGATACACCAGCTTCAACTATGACCATGGGCATTTCATTTTACAGATAAAAGCCATGAAACACATATTAACGCTACTTTTATGGTAACACTAAAAAAAAGTTCAACTTCACTGACGCGACACTGTAGTAAAAGTGCGCTTGAGAAACTTTATAAGGAAATTAGTGCTCATATCTGTCTATAAAGAAGAAGGGTACTCACTTTCTCTCCGAATGTCTTTCCAAACATTCCTTATCCGATCTCGGTGCGCAAAACGCCGTTTCACTAATGAGTCCACCCTGTGCGCATGTGGTTCAAAATTGCCGCTAATACTTAGCTCATTACGCGTGCTTCCCTGCTCCGGTAGTCCACGCGCGCTAGAGACAGCGCGAGAGTGTGTGAGAGACTGAGACAGCGCGAGATGGGGGGAGACAGAGAGGAGGGGTCGAGAAGTTTCCCATAACCTATTTGTCTACAGCACCAAATGGGAAAAAGTGCACTGTTGAGCGGAGAAGGGTTGGCATGGCATGATTTTTTTAGTGTTAGGGTGGGGGAAGATTGGGGGAGGTGGGGTGCAAAACCTCTCCCTCTCTGTGAGAGAAAGAATGGACGTGCTCGGAAATTCAAACAAGTTGGCCAGGTCTTTTGTTGGACTTGAACTGAGGAGCCATTGTTCCCCTTATTGGCGTGGACTGTAGCCCCCCAGTTTCCCAGAGCAGGTTACGCACTGACTGCGCTAATGAATTTGCCTCGAGCTTTTTTTTCTGCCCCACACGAGCGGACTGACGGAACGCGCTCGCCGTCTTTAGACACAGCGAGGACATTATTAGAGCAGGGGGGAAAAACAGTGTCTAGAGAATGCATCGCATAAAAAGCCAGAAATCTAGAAATCATACTATATTCACTCATATATTCATTAAAAAAAAGCACGCGCGAGGCCTTAGCAGCAATAAATGAACGTTGGTTTCACACAATGTGTATTACACATACAACCTTCTAATAAGCCCAAAAGTAGACCATAATTTTATATTATTGTTATTATTGTTATTATTATCATTATCATCATCATCATTATTATTATTATTATTATTATTATTATTATCTGAGTTATTATTATTATTATTATTATTATTATTATTATTATTATTATTTACTTATACCTTTTCTCATCACATGTTTAGGTTTATTGAATATTAAGTTCAACTTCAAGTCTTAAAAAAAACAAGCTATTTTTGCATTAGAAAATTAGTAATGACGTTACACCACGTAATTCTGTCCCTCTTTCTAATTCTCCATGATTGCAAGCGGATTCGCGTTTAGATTTAACAACGAGGTCACGTCCAGTGACGTAGACAAGCCGCTCTGCTACGCGCAGCCATATTTAAATACATCAAGGAAATTAG
The DNA here is from genome assembly GCF_019097595.1 of Hemibagrus wyckioides. NCBI lineage: Eukaryota > Metazoa > Chordata > Actinopteri > Siluriformes > Bagridae > Hemibagrus > Hemibagrus wyckioides. Next base: position 10,958,315 of record NC_080731.1, read on the forward strand.
CGCATCAAATATGCAAATCCCCTTACGTCGCCTTTCTATCTGCGCTCGGAGTAATTTTACCCTCGTCTCCTCCGAAGAGGCTCGTTTTCCATTTGAAGAGAATAGACGCGAATTGTGTTTTGTTTTGTATATTGTTTTGAATATGGCGAGCATCTGCATGGTGGGATCCGGGGAGCGCGCGCTGAAGGAGCGGAGACTGGCGCCCGCGCGCACTGAGACACCGCTCGGTTCATCGCTGCAGACGCTTCCAGCGTGTGTGTTATTTTAAATATTGATGCATATGTAAAAGGTATATTTGCATCTCTTTTGCATTCACGGTGACCGTGGCTGTGTTGTTTTCTTTATTTCCTTTTATTTTAAACAGCAGCGTTTTAGACGAGCGGTAGGTTCTGAATGTTCATTTTTCTTTGTTTTCCTTCATAGTCTATTTTCACAGCTAAAAGGAATATCTTGGAATGCATTTTTATAAAGTCTCGGGTTTGCAACATATACAATTTCAGAGAATTACACTATTGAAATACAACGTACACTAACAAAGACGGTCGAACAAAAGAACAATAAGCGTTTAGTAACAGTTTGCATCATTTTGCATGATCACGCAACACCACATGTGAGTTATACTCTGTATATGAGGCCTATATATTCAGGACTCTTATATAAAAACTTATAAATCCTATTAGGAGTCTGAAACAGACTGTCTGCACACCCTGGCTGTTAGACTGTTAGACTGTTATAACTGCATAATTACATGCCGTATGCAAATACACTGACTACAGCGTACGCACAGACGACTGAAGTATCCAGAGCTCCACCGCGCAGGATGGATAATGACTCTGTTTCCTAGCCTCTAATAACAAGAAATCGGTAATCACTCATCGGTTGCAGGTTCAGCCCTTTACTATGGCATTTAACTTCATATGAATAGACACATCATTTTGCGTCACACTTACCCTTAAAACCAACGCTTAGTTTCCGCCGCCCATTAATAATCTACCTTTGGCAGGCAGACATTCGAGGCAACACGCATCTCCGGAACTTTTTTGGTGTGTAAGCGCTCTTCAGCCTGTGCACCTTTGCTCCGAGCTGCTCAGCTGAGGTGGCACCCAATAGAAGTGGCCAGGCGGGCACACGTAAAGATTTTCATCCCAGGCGGCTCGAGACACGTGCTGTCCTATATGCACGCGTGTTGCTACGCTTATGCATATTTTCGGGATAAGCCCAGTTGCGTCTCCTTGTTTGTTACCGAGAGAAATTGAACTTTACTTGTAAGCTAGTTTATCCTCTGACCCGGTCTTCCATCTACACGCAGTGAGAGGGCCCGAAGTTGTGAAGCGCACGTGAGCGGCGGGGCTACGCCTGCGCGCGACCCCATTATCATGGTGATGCATATTTACAATGCAATTAGAATAGGAAGGCGCCCCCCCAACCTAAAAAAGTGGGGAAAAAAACCTTGGGTAAAACAAAACGAGGACAAAAACTATCGTCTCAGCGATTTATTGGACAGTTACACATACATACACATTTACAATTTCATTCAAGCCACTTGATTCAATTTAATACCTACATGTAGTTTACGTTTGCGGCGTAGACTGTTCATATTTAGACTCACGCATACAGGCCTACACACACGTCTTTCAGCCATACTAGAATTAAAAGCGACTGAACAGTAATGAGAAACTTAACCAATTAGACCACTGTGAGCATCAGTCACTCAAATCATCGTGCTTAAGACCTGGCTCTGGAGACTGATATTTTCAGCCACATTTCATGGGATTACTAAATCAGTACGTTTAAATGCTTGCATGGAAATTCTTAAGGCTCATTCTTCCCCTACCTTTAGAAGTCTTATTCAGTATTTTCTTATCCGCCTTCACACAATAACACAATACAATACACAACAACCGTTAAATAATGAAGCCATCTTTCTTTCTTGCTATTATTATTATTATTATTATTATTATTATTATTATTATTATTATTATTATTATTACAGTTTACTGTTTTTATGCTGTATTTTCTTTTTAGTCGGAATAATTTGTTTGAATCTGAATGAAACATCATAAGGTCATCTGGTATGCTGTTTGACCTTTTTCAGTCGTTTTCAGGACAGCAGTATAACATGTAATGCTGGATTATCATGGTCTTTTCTTGAGTCGTGATAGAGCTAACAGTGCACTGCATTTTTGCTTAGAAATCACGAAGGACTGATCCCCGAAGACAATAAGTGAAAGGTTAGAAATCCATCTGAATATAGTGGGCCTATATATTATTTTGAGACTTTATTCAGGTTGCGCAAATGCATGCGCTAATTGTTTTTTTGTTTGTTTGTCTGTTTTTTAAATATTGATACAGAAATGACGCGTGTGTGTGTGTGTGTGTGTGTGAGTGAGTGAATTGTGAATTCATGCTATAATTTTTTTATTGTTGCAGAAACATCAGGACTATATATATTCTACATTCACACGTGTGTGTATTTATATTATAAAAATGTACTTTTGGCAAAATACAGCTTGTGAGATTTTTGGGCCATGGTGTGCACAACGGCTCTCTGGTTATCAGGTCAGCTGTATGACCACCAATAGTCTTTTAATAGAAGATATGTCGTCCAATTATGGCAGAACTGGTCAGTAACTAACAGTGCTCGTTTTTTTTTAATTTGGACACATCATGGCTTTATTTCAAATGAAGGAAAATTAAAATCTGGGTCATTTGGATGCGTTTCGGTGATACTTGGCGACACCTAGCGGTTTCTCCTTGTATAACATGCGCAGTGTTTCATCCATTTAAGCGAAATTTACCGGCGTAGTGTAGAAATGGGGTAATATATCTTAACGTATTATTATTATTATTATTATTATTATTATTATTATTATTATTATTATTATTATTACTGTGTTGTATGTTACTATATGTAACACATCATATAGCGTATGGATGTGGTTGTGGTACTGTACAGTGGAAATGTTTTGCAGACTATTAGCGAGATTAAACATATAGTACTAATTTTTAGTTCCGGCTTAGTACACACTTTGTTATTTTTTGTAATTTTTTTCTTTTTCTTTCCACAAGAATCATTTGTCCTCTCCTTCAGAACACACCCAATATTCTCATACACACATGCACATGGGCTTTTTGTTAACAGGTCCCTGTACTTGACTAGTATTTTGTATAATAAGTGTAAAAAAAAATTCCTGTTTTTCCAATCTCACACAATGAATTAGACAACATAAGCTACAATACACGATGTCTAAATATCTCTTCAAATTAGGACATGAAGTGAATACGAAAATAAATAATAAAAAAAAAAACATTTGAGAAAATCGTCTTCTTCGTTTTAGATTTTTAAATAAATTTCTGCAAACCTATACACCATTGAGTATTTTACACAATATTACATTTTCCTCTCTAAGAGCACGTGTAAAATAACCCTTTTGAACCCTTTAAAACCCATAACCCTTTGAAACGGCGTGTAGTCTATCACACCTATTATAACGCAACGTGGTCAATACTTAATTGTAAAAGGTCATTGAGAAATAATAAAAAATAAAATAAAATAAAAAAATAAACCAAATAAATCAGCTACAGTTTATGATAATCGAGTGAATGTAATTAAGCTCCTTGTATTGTGCGCGAGAATGCCTACACGTGTTCACTCTTCACGTAGGTCACGTGGCCGTTTACTAATTCGTTCCTCCGAGCACTTTGCTAATGTGTTTATAAACGCAGGAAATCAGAACAACGGCTTCATCTTTTCTAAAAGCGCCTGCAATTATTTCCACCAAAATTCCTCCGTAGCTCAAGCAGACGCAGCGCACTGATGAACTCATTAACTAATAATACCAGTCTAATAAGACATGAAGACTTAAAACAAAAATAAAAAAAATCGTGATTGAGATGTAACAGTACTGTATGGCAAAAAAAAAAATCGCAAACATTTTAAACATTTTTATCGGATCGTTTTATTTATTTATTTTTTTTAATCACGTTTGCTGAACCTCATATAGCTATAGTATCATTGTCTTGTTACGCGCTTCATAAGAACTGAAATTCCCAGCACCATGTTTTATTAGATGCATCAGGATGAAACGCTAGCAGATGAGTGGGAATTGAAACCTACACGATTTATTTATTTACGGTGTATTGTTCCACCCATTAGTTCTCTAAAGGCATATATATGCTTCACGAAGATTCATTATAAGCGTTCAATTTGTTTCTTTTTTTTTTATCTCTCGCCTAATTATAGTGACAAAAGCATCATAGCATATAGTCTCTATTTAATATTTAAACTGTAAACAAACATGTTGTTAGTTCTGACCAGGGCTAGGCGATGATTTTCAGTGTTACAGATTTGATTTATATTCAGTTAAAAAAGAGAAATCTTGTTTTCTTTTTTAGGTATCTTTTGAACGCTTTTTACTTTTCTTTTCGTTTCTTTTCTTTTCTTTTCTTTTCTTTTCTTTTCCTTTCTTTTCTTTTCTTTTCTTTTCTTTTCTTTTCTTTTCTTTTTCCATGAAGAATTGCTTTTGTAAAATGACGCGATGCATGCCAGTATATAGTGTAAAAATTCATTAAGTGATGCTCACGATCCATAATTTGTCAATTTGTTTCTTCCAAGATCACTGTATCAGCCAGATGCAATATGCCAATATGCCTCTTTCTTCTTTTTGTGTGTGTGTGTGTGTGGGGGGGTTATTGTTCCGTGCAAGAAAAATGAATAAAAAATTGAGAATTAATTATATGATCTATGAATGATTCTTTATCCTGCAGGCACACGTTTGATAGAAATGTCATACAAGCATTATGTACTGATCAGCATGTGTAATTCAGAATAAAATAAGGACGAAGAGGACAAAACTTTCGACTTATTTAAAGTGAAACGCTTTATAAATTACTTTGCCTATAAACAATTTAGTAATTGCTACACTGTATGGAGGATTTTTTATTTTATTTTATTTTATTTTATTTTATTTTATTTTATTTTATTTTATTTTATTTTATTTTATTTTATTTTATTTTATTTCATTTATTAATTTATTTATGTTTACAAACAAACAACTCGACAGTTGGCACAAATGGCCAATTCTGACTTAAATCCTAATAAAATCACTATTTGATTTTTGCACACAGTCCCTTTCTATCACACTCCTTTAAATAAAATAACATAAGTATAAGATTCAGCGAGGATTCACTCGATAATAAAGAGTTTTTGGCTTTCTAATGTGATTTTAACTCTCCCGGATAGGGAAACACTGTGCTCTAAAGATGAACAGAATCTTTAAGGGTTTTAGATTGTAAAAAAAATTAAGCTAGTACACGTTAAAATGGTTGTGTCTGGCATAATGCTACAATCTTACTAGCAGTGTTGCAATTAAACAGATTACTATCGCTCATTTATAGAAAAAGGCAATTGTTGATCAACAGTGCCCTCTAGTGGCTAATAAATTTACGCGTGGAGAAAAGTAATGCAATGCTTCCACCTCGTGGCCATGATGTGTATTGCACCCTAAATAGAAAACAGCACAGAGCAACCAGACGCATATAATCATTTTCATTTAAAGCTTAGGAGATTATATTAATTAAGGTTGATTTGTGAAAACATCCACCTCTCGTACATGCATATTCACGTATTGTGGTTTAGAAAACGTTTTCCTTAATGTTTCCTTTCAATTATTTCATTTTTATGCAGCCGTGCATAAAGCCAGTGTGTCTCAGAGATTAGGGGGATGTTACAGAGGAAAGATCTCCAACCCTTGACTTTAAAAAACAGTTTAGGTGAAATACCTAAAGACTTGAGGCAGACTAGATGAAAGAGGAAACCAAAAACAAAGGCTCAGTCCACAGATCATCAGGCAAACACAGCACGAGCCTTCACAGCCTACTTATATTGTATGAACAGGTGAGTACAATCTGAAATCCTGTGAACAGGAACATGGGTCATGTGATGGATCATGTGATGCTGACGTTCATGGTTATACTGAGAATTATAGGAAATTGAGTGAAATATCAGGGTAACAATTATTGAATGCTTAAGCAGCAGCTTATTAGGGGAAAATGACTTTCTGACAACAACCAATAAATAAACACCATCAGCTTTTAAAAAGGCAACTTCCTACAAGTTAAAACCCAAAACCCTCTGTAAATATGATAGTGAAACACTGCTGAATAAAGGATAGCTTCATGAAATTAATACTTAAGCAATATTGCAGTCACTGACGTATTAGACAAAATTTGGCCAATTTTTGTGCAATTTTGCACCACCAACAATGACAAATCATTCCCAGAGAAGCCTCATGGTGTTGTGTTTTTCCATGCCAACACACAGGGAGACTAGACTAAACTGACAGTTTCAATGCAACGGAGTATTGCAAGAATGAAATTTTACACAGCAAACAGAGCTAAAAGCTTGACCAGTCAAATTAGTGAACTGTTATATACATTCGAATAGCTTTTGGCATAGAAAATTCTGCTGTTTAGTCCAGTCTACCTGCTGAACTGGCCAAACTGGAAGACCATCTTAAGTTTCCAGCTACCTTATTGCTTGACCAAAAGAATCAATAAATGTTCGAGATTTTCTAATCACCTTGTTATTTTCTTTTTGCCTTTAAAACAGCAAGTATACTATACAGTATTTGTAGCAGTAACTCAGAAACTCTTTAGGCAGCTCTGCCTGTGATTTAGTAGCTAGTAGCCTGGTTAGAGTAAACTAGGTTTTTCAGTAGGATGTACATTTAGGAATTAGCCTACATTTGCTCTCTAGATATCTTATAATAGTTGGGAAGTCTAGCCTAAATGATAAGTTTCTTGTAAAACCATTCTGCTGTGGCATTAATCTGTTGGCCATGTTAACTCTGTGAGCCACCAGACTGCATGCATCAAAACAACCATTTAAAAAACGTAGCTTGAAAACTACACATTGAACATGAACCAATCAAATTGTGTGTAAGAGAAGGTGCCGAGTTATGCAGCAAAATATGCATTTTGCTCCTTATGGGTTTTTTTTTTCCCTGGCAGGAAGGGGTGGGGTGAAAGTGTGTGGTGTGTCAAGTTTCTTTTGGTTGTTGATTTAAAGACCTAAAATTCATGAATAGCAGCTTTACTAAAATTAAACTTACATGCCAAGGTCACCATGGTCATTAGTTTTACTACTATAATATCAATAAGACAGATCAGCCATGAAATTCTTTTAAAACAATCAAATGGAGGAGTGTTATAAACAGAATAAAATCCGTGAGAAGTGTATATTACACAGACTATTTTCATTTCTGTTGATGATTAGTGCCATCTGTTAACATACTAAGGAGAAAAGTTCACAGAGTAGAGTACTACTGATATTCATTTAGAGTTCAGGCTCATTACGTGAGAACAGTATCATACAATGTTGAGAGCAGAAGAAAAATCTTGAGCTCCTAATGAATGGATTCGGTGTCAGATTTGTAACAGGGTTTCTCATTTAAGACAATTATATCTATTGGAGGTGATCTGTCCACTGAAATGATTGTTTTGAAGAGAATGCTGCGTAAAATGTCTTATTGTTTAAATAGAAATAGCCTTTATTTTTCACATATACATTACTGCACAGTGAAATTCTTTCTTCGCATATCCCATCCTTTTCTTTTTAAATCTTTCATTAACGAGTTAGTCTATTTTTGATTTGTTTAATAGTTTCCTACATTACCCACAATGCCATCTGACTACCTGTTCACAGAGGTGTAGTAGGATTTATTCCTCTTTAATTTGTTCCTCAACAGATTGATGCAGCCTGTTGTCTGTCCTGCTCTATCACTTCCTCTCCTGTACACTCAAGAAGCTCAAACGTTCATGTGAATACCATGTGCTTGTCACTAACTGATTATTAACTCCATGTCGTAGAGCTTTGAGTCCAAGCATTTGCTGCCTTTCTTATTAATACAACAATTAATGTTACTCGAAAATGGTTAGAGAGAAACTAAGCTCACAACAAAATGTTATCACGTTTATATATTAAAATTTTCTTCTCTATTAAATGGCATTGTACACCGAGGCATAGCAATATGAGCACTGAGAGGTGAAGTAAATAACACTGATTATCTCCTCATCATGGCACCTGTTAGTGGGTGGGATATATTAGACAGCAAGTGAACATTTTGTCCTCAAAGTTGATGTGTTAGAAGCAGGAAAAATGGACAAGCGTAAAGATTTGAGCGAGTTTGACAAGGGCCAAATTGTGATGGTTAGACGACTGGATCAGAGCATCTCCAAAACTGCAGCTCTTGTGGGGTGTTCCCGGTCTGCAGTGGTCAGTATCTATCAAAAGTGGTCCAAGGAAGGAACAGTGGTGAACCGGTGACAGGGTCATGGGCGGCCAAGGCTCATTGATGTACATGGGGAGCAAAGGCTGGCCCGTGTGATCCGATCCAACAGACGAACTACTGTTGTTCAGATTGGGGGACCAACACAATATTAGGCAGGTGGTCATAATGTTAAGCCTGATTGGTGTAACTGCGCTAGCAATGACTTTACGTGAGACAAATTGCCACCAGAATAGGTGAATACCTCATAAATATGTGAATACTAATATATTTAATGTTCTACAGAGTGGCGTTTTCCTTGAATACTTTAACACATTATAATATTATAATATTATTAAACAAATTATTTATATGATTTGACATCTGTATTCTTACTCACATACTATGTAATAAAACTCCGGTAAATGTGTAGAGGTCCTTCATTTATTATTTCTTGATTTATAATATTTTATTACTTAATATTGTGACTCCTGAATAAATTAAGTGATTATTTAATGTGATGCATGAGTCAAAGAAAAAGAAAAAGGACAACATTACCTACATAGCACCTACAATCATTTAAGATCTGACTTTAGTAAAGCAGCCTGGGTCAGACATGTACAGCAGGCATTTTCCCCTGGTCTACCACCAGCATGCCTACACATGTGGCAGTGTGTGTGTGTGGGCCAATAGTGGGCAACCAGCCGGTGGTAAAGCCCTACTCATCCCCTGTGTGGTCCCAGACCACGGCGTTAGGTTGAAGCACCACAGCTGCAAAATCCTCCATGATGACTGAACAAATCACACATTTTCTGCTTGAGTCATATTTGTGTTTTCTCTTTTACAGCACGTTACGTCGCTCAGTTAGTAAAGACCGGCGACTTCTAGAAGAGGCCTGTGGCTTTTCTGCAGCCTTCTACATCCTGCACACTTGAGGAGCGGAGGTAGAACACACTCGCTCCAGGAGCTGATGAGTGAAAATTAGAGGAACACGTGTTAATACGCATGTTTCCCCTGCTCCCAGAGAGATTTGGAAGGTTATTTGAGAGATATTAAAAGCAATGGAGCACTGCCAGGAAAAACCAGGAGTGGAATGCAAAGCCACAAAGTGTTCACAGAGATCAGCATTTATAGGTAAAGTACACATTCATGGCGCTTGAATATTGTTATTTTGGAGGGCAGGACATTTTTGTACATATAATACATTTTGTAAGATCATATATGATTATAAGCATTGCCTATATAAAGTACAAATTTTCAAAGATAGTGTATATTTGTAGTGTTTTTGGACTACGTGACGGCTATTAAAATAAGTGGGTTTTAATTTTAGTCTTATATTGAGCATATAGAGTTTCATGTATGATTTCTTTGTTCGAGCTCATATTCTACAATTTGATCTAACCTTGTTTTTAATTGTGCAGAGGCATAGTGATGAAAACAAAATGAAAACTAAAATAAAAGAAGAAACACCGTCCATTTGTATTCAAAGCTGTTTTGTCCTGCCTGGTATTTCCCAGTATATCATTTCAGTCTTATTGACCTCTTCAGCTTGAATACATTTTGAAAATAACTGTAATAAGAGGCAAAAAATAAAAAATAGACAACACACACAAAAAAACACACACTAGAGCATCAGTGGTAACTAAGAAAGCCAGTAACTTTACTGAGTTCTCTGCAAAATACAAATACCTTTTTGAATCCCAGCAGGAGAAAATGATTTTTTTTTTTTTTAATATCCATACATTAATTTTTCACTACATACAGCTGAATCAAGTCCCTTGAGATACAGAGATGTGATTTTTTTTAATTTAATGACATCTTGTCTTCAAGTGGCGACAAAGTCCAGCTTATGCCGCTGAAAGCCTCTTTCTCCTGGTTTGAAAAAAAAATAAAATAAAATAAAAAGGAAAACGAAAAGAGAGAAACACACTTTCCTTTCCACCTTACCAATGTAGGTTTATACAAGCTACATTTGTTACTACGTTTTTTTTGTTTTTTTTTTGTTAACTTTTTTTGTTATTTGCATTTTTTTTAATGGAAACAATATTTTAAGGAAAAAGAACAGCAAACCAAAAAAGGGTGAACCAGGGAGTCATATGTGTACATAATGCGAGATTTTATAGAAGAAACGATGGCATACTGAGTCACAATACTGTACATTTGTTAGGTTCTTTTTTTCTTCTTCTTCTTTTTTTTTTTTAAAATAGATTTTGTTTTGTTTTTTATTTGTTTTTTTTTTTGTTTTTTTTCCCACCCCATTTCTCATCATAATTGGTTGAATGGTAATTTGAGGTACTGGGAGGGTGAATATGAGGTACCAGTATTATTGTAAATTACATAAAGCAAAAACAACATATTCAGAATTCTGACCTTCTCTAATCCCAAAGAGAATGGACTATAACAAAGCCAAGATAACACTGCTCCATGTCTTTGGTAGAAAAGATTTCAACAAATGTCCAGTCTCTGATTCATGCGAAATCAAAACGATTACACTGCAGCGATCTCAGTACGATCAGAGGAGACGGGTAAATGTGTTATTGTAATGGGACAAAACTAGCAAAACACACGATCGAGGATTCACAACATATGCCTCATTATAACCATGAATCCATACTAACATGATATATCCCTTAGTCAAAAAAAAACAAAAAACAAAAAACAAAAACATCAACCAAAAACCCATGAACTCTTTTCAATCTTTCAGTGCAATGTCAATTCAAGTGAAGGTATCGATTCCTTGTTTTGAGTTTAAACAGCATCTGCTTTGGTTCACAGACTAAAGGTTGGTTATATCACAAAGGTTGTGCTTCTTCCTAACCAAAGCACACATGTGGATAAATATCTTGTGCTCACTGAAAGTTACATATAAATACAAGCAGGCTGACCACTGCTATATTAGCAACAAGAAACGCTGGATTCGGCTATAAATGTAAGTGATCTTTATTACCGCGAAAGGGGAATTTTTAGCAGTCAGCAAACATATCTGATAGGAAGTGTGCTTACTTTAGGAGCATACACATTCTTCACCTGAGTTTCCTGATACCATTACTATGCAAAGAGGTGTATTATTTCCCCCCCAAAAAACCTAGATATTTGTGCCAATTGCTGCTTGTTTAATTTACACTGAATCTACCGTTCTTGCTGGGTTTCCCTTGAAAGATTCAGTATGGAGCAAAAAGAAAAGAAAAGAAAGAAAAAAAGAGAGACAAAACAAACATGTGCAACTGTACTTATGTAACCTCACACTGACAAAAAAATGTTATGACCATAATTATCATATATATATTTATATATTAGAAAGCTATACACAAGCATGTTAATTTCACAGATATTTAAAAGAATCTTAATATTATTATTCAATATTATTAGAAATACACATTAAAAAAACTCTACAAAATGAGGAAAAAAAAGAAAAAAAAAAACTTCAGCAAAGCAAGGTTCCTCAGATGTCATGGCTTAGTTTTGAAAAGCCCAAGGTTAATCACTCTTATACAACTATCATTTTTTTCATATAGGCAAAGCTTTCAAAACTCATTCTGGTTTATATAAACTACAAAACGCCACAAAAATGCTTTGCATTGTATTCCTTTTTATATGAAAATATAAGCAAGAGTATCATACAATTGTTTCTTTTTCATGATTTTTTTTTTTTTTTTTGTATTTTTTTTTTTTAATACTGAACATTTAAAGCAAGTCCTAGGTTTGTGATTTCGTCAGAATAAACTAACATGGCTCTTAATTTAAGGTATGGTCCTTCATCTACTGACTGCCATTTTTGCGAATAACACTCCCATTTCTTCAGAAAAGCGCTTGATTCATCAGAGGTTCTAAAATACTCCTTCTCCTTGACTAAAGCCTAAAGGGGCTGTACATCTGTACAATCCTTCAAAAAAATCCTGCATAAAAGCTTCCATTTGAGATCAATGTCCAATGTCTGGCAACCTCGACCCGTCCCCCTTGTCCCCGCCCGCCCTCTATGTACAATACGTTGAACCTGCAACATGACTTTGTCAATCATAACATACATTTAGCGAGGGAACATTCTGCAGAGAGTGGCGAAGAGAACTAAATCTGTACACAAAGTACTGGTAGAGCAACTCAAGTGCTAGCCTGTCGGCACTGGCCCTCAGCTGAGCTTCTCCCATGGCTGAATGTCGCTGAGGAAAGTTGTAAATACCTTTACAAAAAAAAATTCGAGAGTACCTGACGATTTTTTGTTACTATGCATATATGTACACCTACACACACGTGTAAATATATATGCATATATGGTTAAGTCTTGAAAGTCAAATCAACACACAGCAAAAGTTATGCATAGTAACCCCACCCACTAAAACACTGTCTTAACCCTCTAATGCTAGCCCCTACCTCCCTTTCCCTCCCTGACACCCATCAATCACAACAACATGTACATTTGACACTCTTTGAAGAAGAGAGCGAAAAACAAGTAAATTGAAGAAAAACCCTCCTGTCTGTTTACACTGTGAGTTACTTGACAGAGCTTGGAGGGCAACGATTCATCAGAACAGATCGAGAGAACGTGTGAATGTGATGATGGACCGAGGTCAAGTGTGGGGGCTTTTGAGGTGGGGGGCGTGGCTTATCATGTGGCCCAGCCCTCGGAAAGGCGGACTCGCTTGACAGACGGACTGTCGTGCTCGTCCAGGCCAGGTCGGCCCATGCCAAGGGGTGAGTGGAAGTCGGGCCTGTGCTCATCGCGGTCGCTACCCTCGCTGCTCAGGCTGTCGGCTGGAGAGCGGCCTTGTGGGGGCGGAGCCTGTTGTGGGGGTGGAGCCTGGTGCTGCTGCGGGTGGGAAGGGGGTGGGGCATAGCCGCCAGGTGTGGCGCTGCTGGAGCGGTCTCTAGGAGGAGAAACAGGTTCGGACTTGATGTGCAGGCTTTGGGTAGAGGGCAGGGAGAGATTTGAACCCTGACATAAGTGAGTGCTAGTGCAATTTCTGTAGGAAGGAAAGGAGACGAAGGGGGTGTTACAGAACATGGCGAGTGCCACGTGCACTCACGTACACACATACTGACATACAGAAATCATTGTCTAGTCACTGTAGAACTGTGTATTCTACTTACTATCAATTTTTAAAGCATAAATGGTACTAGTGGATGGTACTACAACAACAAAAATGCAGCTTTTGTATGTTTACCGTAATTACTGTACTGTCATTACTGTTATTAAACACAGTGGAGATTTAATACAAATGCAGTGCATCTCATTAATTCCTAATGGTGTCCTTAAGCTACATTTGACAGCATACAATGAAGACATAACTTGTTAAAAAGTTGGGACTAAGAAATGAATGAGAACTGAGCGAAACATCATCAAAGTTTTACAAACTAACAAGCAGAAGTGTATACTGTATCTTTATTGTGTGCATGTGTGCGTGGCTGCGTTAAAGCTCACCCCAGCTGGCCGAGGGCAGAGTGCTGCATGTTCTGGAGGTGCTGCTGCTGCCAGCCACTCATTGAGCCCAGGTGCAGGGTGTTGGCACTGCTAAAGCCAGATATAGATGACAGGTCGGCACTGCTTAGAGAATATTCTAGAGCAGAAAACAAAAGAAGAACAAAGTTAGACATCTACATCTTTTCGGTATTCATGCGCTTTGAATTACGAGAAGAGGTAGAGTTTCATGAGAGTAGTTTTCTAAATTCTTTCAAAGTCTTTCGAAATTCACATTTGACAGATAGGATTAATGTTAGCAAATAAGTACAATGTGATTCAGACATTCACTCGCGATTATACACAGTATGTATAAATACAGGTGCACTTCCTCTAGCTATCCTCTCAAATTGAGCACAAGTCTCCATACTTTAAAGTCATTTCTTTTCAGACTCAGAGCCAAAGTAAAAAGTTATAGTAAAATAAAATTTGTGCACATTTCTGCCTTTATTGTAATTGTAATTATTGTAATCTCAAAGAATGTAGGTGATGATAGTAATGCTTTGCTGAGTTTCACATACCAGTACCATAGGAGGTGGAAATTGCTGAAGGGTAGCCGCCCATGCCCTGGCCTGGTAGAGTGGGTGTTGCCACAGAAACCACAGGGGTGGCCAATGACTGTGCGGACTGTGAGTTGTTTATTCTCTGATTCTGTGGCAAAAAGAACAAAAAAAGAATGAATGTGATTGAAGGAAGAAGATAATGGTTAGCAAGCAAACTTGCTGGGAAGAAATGAATCACTTGACACGTAGAACCACCAAATTCTCGCAAACTATCATTTACAACGCCTGCAGGGCGCCATGTCGCTATAGTAACCCATACAGTCTCCAAGGCAACAGGATCAGCAACAGCAGGGGGTGGGGCTGTGCTTTTTTTCTAGAATGATGACTGATGAGGTAGAAATGCACTCATATGCCTCGTTCTGTGGGTAGAGACAAGCTTTAATGGAGTTGAAGCAGAAATGGTGGGGTCAAACTGATTTAGTGGGCAGCACCAGGTGATAAGAGGGTGTGTTGATGTGAATCCACCACTAGGAGTCTCACTTGTGTCTCACTACAGCATTCTTAGGAAGGGATGCCAGGTGTTGTTTCTTTGGTCAGGCGAGAACTAAAGTTACCTGTAGTGTTTTCTATATGTTCATGAACCGTCATATGATTTGTTGAGTGAGTCCTTGCTGATACTGTATACTACCCTTAACTTCGTCAAAACCGAGCTGGATCTAATCGCCATCTAGTAAAATATGACAGCTGCTGGAGGATGACAGATGGCCTTTATGTCTATTAGTCTGTGCCACTGTTTTGAGTGACAGTCCCACTTACCAATAGAAGGTCAACATCCTCAGACTGTTGGCAGTAAAGAGGGGAGGGTGATAAATTCAGAATTAGTATCACTGGATGAAGGAGGATCTTGGTCAATCTAAATGAAGACTATGGGTTAGACTGTCTATGCATGATGTTGAAAACTACACAAGCTACAGGGAGCTCTTGTATTCTCTATGAAACCAGAAAACTAGTGACTGCTCATGAGGACAGGAAGAGAATTGGAAGTGCAGAGACGCAATTTTGAGAAGAACAGTCAAATATCTAAGAGCTACTTACGATTGAAGGCATGTTGTTCTTGGTTCCTGGTGGGATGAGAACGCGCAGGTCAGGCTTTCGGCTGTTCATGCCCAGGTTCATTGGTGGGGGCGACTTGGCCTGCATGTTCTTGTTCATACCCCCAGAGGACACCAGCAATCCAGGAGAGTTACGGTGGTTTCCATAGCCGTTTCCTAAAAGAAAAAGAAATAGAGAGTCATACTTACTTATATGCCAAATATAGCACATCAAGCTTTCATTATAACACAACTTCTAATCAGGCTCCATTAGACTCACTAACCTCAACTAAATGTGCCATTTTCCAAGTCATCTACAATAAAGCTTCCTTTCAGGCATGTCTCGACATATCGTTTTATTTCCATATTTCTTTCACCAAGCATGGCCGTTAAAGAAACATCGGACCCGTTCCGGGGTATTGCACCTTTGATCATTTTTCACCTAAAATGGGAGCTTTTGATTTCATCATTTCCCCTAGTTTTCACAGCCACTAAGCAGTCACTCATGTGCACAAAGCCCTTGCAGAACACACCTTATCCATCAGCTCTCAGAAAACCGCAGGGAATTAGCTATCTCTCATTAGACATAACCTGTTTCAGTCTTCCTTCCCTCTAGGTCTCATAATTTGAACACTTGTGAGCAAGGCAAGATTAAAGTTTCATTTGAAATCTTTTAATGCAAGTAATTATTTGGATTTTGGATTTCAGTGGTAAAATGTAAGATCAGTAGAAAAAAATCATCAGTGGGAGCTTTATAACGGTGAATGAGAAACTGGTTTGGTAACTGAATAGCTGAAAATAGTGTGAGAGAAGAATCTCTCTTGTTTTGACTGATCTGCCTTCATTAAACTTCTACAGTCATCTTTAAACATAAGAAAGTTGGGGATGTGGTAGCTTATTGGTTAAGGTGTTGCATTACTGATCAGAAGGTTGTGAGTTTAAATCCTGAGCTGAGCTGCCACTGCTGGGCTCTTAAGCAAGGCCCTTAACTCTCAAGTGGATAAAAATGAAACTTGCTCTGGATAAGTGTCTCTGTCAAATGTAAATGAATTTTGTTTAGGGGCGCAAAGCAAATTAAATCAAGGTTTTATTTGTGATCACAAAGCATATATTTGGGCTCATTAAATAGTGGACAAAACCTTATTTTTTTTTAACAAATCAGAAAAAAATCCTACATACTTTTTTATCAGGATATAAAAACTGTAGGTATGAAAAAGCATAAGATTTTAAAACGTGCTCATTTTTATTTTAAGAAATATTGTTAGCTAGTTAAGGTTGTCATTTTGGGTGTCAAACACATCACCTACCTATTTCAGCCTAGTTCATTAGTTTTTAACACAAATGAAAACATAGAATGGGGCAAGTACACTAGAGTTTTCACTTGCCTGGTGGGCTAGCAATGGATTTATCATTTGTCCACGCCTGCTGAACATTTCTGTTCCATCTAAACCCTGTAACCTCACATATGAAAGCAAATAGCCTCCATCAGCTATCTTTAGAAAAGATGAGTATGTGTGTGTGCCAGAGAGACAGAGAGACAGAGAGAGAGAGAGAGAGAGAGAGAGAGAGAGAGGAGTCCCATTTCTTCCTGCTGCGGTTTTGTGGTAACGAGGCAGGTGGTTGGTGAATAGAGAAAACTTTTTAACCCTTTGTTTTTGTAAAATCTGATGGCTAAAATAAAAAAAGGTCCAATGCAGTATATGTATTAAGTGCATGTGTAAATAACAATGGAATTATGACCAGATTTTATTTTTTCTAAGACCTGGATATTTTTTTTATATCCTAATCAAATATAAGGAGACATTTTGTAACATTCATTAAAAATCACTAAAGAAAAATAGCTAAAATATATCAAGAGTTTTGATTGGTAGAATCTGTCTGCCTGACAAATGCAATTTCCCATAAATGCTAAAAAAAAAATGTTGACTCAAGCGCCATTATTACGCAATGAAGGATAAATGTGTGTGTCTGTGTCCATAAATGGCCAGTGACAGCCATGTAATTCCTAGTAATAGCTAGTAATAATACTAGTAAAAGCTAGTTCAGAACTGCTACACCAACTGTTCACTGACTCCATCAAACCCAGAGGGATATAATACAGTGGGAAAAAGAGACAGAAGTATGGTGTCTTTGTTTCTTTTGATATCCCATTTTCTTTGTGGCTTAAAACATGAAGCACTTTTCACTTGCTGCCACTTAAAAGAGGGGCAGGAATTATACGTTAGACATAAATGAACTTCCTAATCATACGCTGAAGGGGAAAACGAGACACAGATGTTGTCCTCGGCAATTTCTCCGCAGTGATCTTTCTTTAATTTGAAGGCAATGGTTTTTTGTTGTTTTGAAATGAAAAGTCTGAAAAGCGCAATTTGTATGATTCGAGGAAAATGAGGGGGGAGAGGCGGGTTGGGAACCAGGAGCGTGTGTGTGTGTATGTGTGTGTGTGTGTGTGTGTGTGTGTGCCATTTGCAGTGATGTATTTCCTGCCTCCTTTCATACAGTGAAGTATAGGCTGCAAGCAGCTGGCTCTAGTACTTTTCTGAACACTTGAAGACTCAGCAACCACAGATCATTGTTAAGGATTCAGAGGGAGAGAGATAGAGAGGACAAAATACATCCTTTTCCCCCTTTCAAAAACAGATGTATTCACCCTAAAACTACCTCCATAATTTTAAATCATTTAGGTAAAATGTGATGTATTGCAAGTCAACATACACATTATAAAAATGTAAGCAGTTTAAAGTTCTGCGGTTCTTCTAGAAGAGGGCACACTGCTGCTCTCTGTTTTGCCCTGGTTGTCATGGAGACATGCTAGATTTCACAATGTGTCAGAGATTAAAATTGAGGCCGGCTATTACGCAAAACAATCATATAGTGCTTACGGAGCACTCCAATTACACCACCTGATGAGGGTTGTGAATATTGTTCTGAAGCTGTTACTGATGCTTTTGTATTAAAGTGGTACAGCTAAGTCAATTATCGCAAATTACAATCATATATGAAGATGAATGAAACGGGTATAGAAATCAGTCAATATGCTCAAAGATTATAACCGAAGCTTTAAACGGAAAAATACAGGGGATAACACACCAACATGAAACCTCTAACTAACGACTAATTCAATTATAATTCATTATAGCTCTGTTTTGTCCAATTTGTAAGAATCCATCGTCAAACAATGGAGGGGGGCTTATTTCTCAAACACTGATAAAAATTAAACCCTAATACGACTGCACCTCTTCTGTAACTAAACTCAGAACGAGCTAAAGAACAGCTGGCAATGTAAGACCAATCTCACAGAAATGCAACACGCCATTGACCTTCAAACTGTTCTGTTGCTCTGTAACTGAACGGTAGTCTCTCTCTCTCTCTCTTGCTCTCCCATCTCACTCACAATGGGGAAGTGCTAAAATTACAGCTGGCCAGATACCAGCAGTCCCCTCCACCCGCCCAAATGACTTGATGCGTACCTTTGATAAAGAGCCTGAGGCTATTTCTGGGCCTTCGCAGAAGAGGACTAACTGTTAATGCACACAGACTGAGTTTCCTTGTAAGGGGCTACAGGGGCTGGTGGCCGTGATAGCATGGATAATTACAATTTGGTCATGTGCTGACTCTTTGTCTTGGTGTAATGGCTATACTGAATTTTTGTTCTGTCTAAATGTATATTCCACTGGCCTTGAGGTTTTGAACCATGGCCCAGGTTTGCCCAGTAAAATAATATTATTCAAGTACAATTGCTAATTGAGTGAACAGCACCTCATCAGCCATGGGTGAGTAGGAGAATTGTGATTCATTCCCAAAATTTGAATCTCCCTGATGTGTTCACAAGATGCGATAGGGAATTTTTTCCACAGTCTAACTGACCTTTCTGCCATGCCTGATCAACATGTGACCTTCTGAAATAAATGCCCATACACACTCCGGTACGCAGAAGTTGTGGTTGTCTGACAAGGCCACATTTGGCACATAAAGAACTGTATGAATGGAAAATTATCGAGTCATAGTAAACACACTGTATGGCAAAAGCTAAAGCCAGAGACATTGTTCCATTTTCCAAACGAGTTGTGATTAAGACTCTTTCGTGCTATTCATCATTTACTGTAATGCCATTTTAACCGCACAGTGTGTCTCTTCAAATAGACTGCAGGGAGCATTTTTAAACAGCTGGCATGTCATGCTATGAAAAACCTCAGCCATGACTAAGAGCGAATTGGAGTAAAAAAAAACAAAAAACTGAATATTCATCCAGTATGCCTAGTTGTGGCCCATTAATCTGGAGGACACTTGAATGGAACGTCTTTGAGTGCCTCATGACTTCTCCCTGGCTCTTGTTTCCAATCGGATGGCCTGTATCAGAGCTACAGTGCGGCCTCTGTTTGGCTTCCCTAGGACACAATGGTTGCATTGGACAGCCGAAGACTTTGAATGTGGATGGTAGAGCCGCTACCATAAGAGGTACTTTTGTATAAGAGGGACAGTAAAGGAGAGGAGATAGACGTAGGGACCTCAGCCTCAACTCTCTCCACTGGCCCTGGGGGCACTGCAGGGCCAGACAAGGTTACCCAGCTGGGCTAAACCGAGCGCCATGTCAGTTTCCAAGAAGCTACTGTCCTGATTTTTATATAGAATATAGCCATGCTTCTGTGGTGACCACTGCTGAGCTGTTCAGACAGACATATACACATCCACCCACGCCCACACACACACACACACACATGCACAAACACACATATGCATGCATAAGCTGTCTCTGAAGCAACCACAAGTCAAAGCCCCAGTATGTATCCACATGCACTATAACTTTTCCTTTCAAGTGGATTAGACACACACACATACACACACCAAGCACATACACATTCCAAAATCTATTTATGGGCAAACACACTCTTCCTCGCACTCCAAACATATGCTAGCAGTTATGCCATACAAGAAATCGAAAACCTGAAGGGGCCTGACCAGGCAAGTGATATGCATGTTCTACTTGAAATAGATTGTGGGTCAAACAACAACAAAAAAGACCCTGACCTTGTTTATGTCATGTAAAAAGGCGACCAGTATTTATTTAACTTGCCAAGCAGACTAAAGCCCTAAGCTCATGGTGCATGTATGTGAAACTTAGCCAAACCTCAGAAGACAAAATGTTTTTGTTGTGATACGCCCCTCAGACCTCATAGCGTTCTAGGATAATTGTTATTTATACAGACAAAATGGGTCAAGAATTGAAAATGAATGTCATTAACTAACATTTACACCATTACACAGTAATTACTTTCTAAAACGAATGACAGGCAATGTTTATTTCAGGTATGCTAGCTCACTAAGTTTTGTTGTTTATTCTAGATTTATTCCAACCCACAAACTGAATGTTAATGTGAACATTAACGACTGCAAGAAAATCATTAGCACAAGCCTGGCCTTCCTCAAATCTTTTTAGTCTGCTTAAGCTGGAAGAAAATGTGAGTTGTGGGTGAGTAAAAGACAAGAGGGGACATACTGTAGAAGGTGGGGATGCCATCCTTACCAGCACTGGTGCCAGGGCCTGTGGTAAGATCGGCACCCATCAGACCACCTACAACAGAGGAAAAAAGAGAGGAAAGTGGGGAGGTGTTTCAATAACCTCATTGCACTTGACATTCAGATCCTACTGCCAAACCTGCCTTCAGATCTGTCACATCATTTATTAAGCTTCATCTTCAGCCATATCCAAGTGTGTGTGTGTGTGTATATGTGTGTGGTGGTCAGGCCAAAAAAAGCCAAGGTGACAAGAAAGAGTGTGTGAAAGTGTGCATGAGGGAAAAAGACTCTGCCCTTCTTTTTTGTTAACAGTATGCTTAAGGGCGGCTGGGGTGTGTGGGGGGGAGGGTTGGGGGGGCGCTGTGGCCGGAGAGGCCGGGCCTCTGCATCCAAGAAAAATGACACAATTTTATTTTTAAATCAGCAGTGCAGTGGTTGTGGTCAGGCAGAGCAGGGGCTGGGCCAAAGCTCATATTTAGCCAGTCCTCCTGTGCTGGGCGGCTGATTGCATCAGGAGAGCATGACTGCTAATGACAGGGCTGAAGGGGAGAGAGCCAGAGCAAGCCAGAGACTTAGACAGAAAACTGGGAATGGGCCTTGATGATGTGAGTGGGTGTCGTAAAGTGTACTTACAACATATATAGAGGATTAGTAATATGCGCTCTTTTTGAATAATAATGGTATTGTATAGAAAGGAATCAGTGGCAAACTACAATGTGGTTAAACTTCACTCTAAGTAATCCATATAAGGCTCACACACAGATGTGTGACAAATTAACATTAAGGGCTTTCTCATTACAAGTCACGAGCACATCTCCACCATTCTTTCAAATTATGATGGTGGAGGGCAGCGCTGTCTAACGCATCGGTTTAAAATCTTCCATTGGTGTCCAATTGCAGTGAAGATGTGGTGACTTTGAATGCCATAGCTTATGAAATGCTACATCCTTTTCACCCACATCAAACCAATCTAGTGGCAGAATCATTGTTGAAGTGACCACTGCCATCAGGATAGAAATGTTTTGGATAAATGTTTGGGATAAATGGGATAAAGGTGATCAGCTGGAATAACTGTATATTGACAAAACATCTTACCTGCACTTGGAGGTCTGTGTGTGACACCTGGGGACATGCTGTTCCTCTGTATGCCGTGATGGGCCAGTGGAACCAGGTTATGGTTGCCTAGGGATCCTCCAGGGTGGCTGTAGATCTGGTTGCTCACTGGGATGGACACTGGCATATCATAGTTGGAAGGGGGCACGGCCTGCAGCGTATGGAAAAGTTATAGTTAATAAAACAGCATAGAACCACAGTGAACACTGCCAGTGACTAAAGAAAGAATAGGGAAAATGATAATTATTGAACACATTTTATATCAGTAGAAAACAGAAAACAAAGAAGGGCAGAGAAAAACAGAAAGCTATGGAGTGAAAGAGAGAGATCTTATCTGATCTTCTTTCATTTACCACGTTACTCTATGAGAGCTTTAACCTTGAGGAGACGTGTGAGCTCTTTCTCCTCCATGTTGTGTTTCGTAAGGAAAAAAAATAGCCCCTAATTGCAGCCATGTGTCCTAAGGGTCCGTAAGTGCTCATCTGGGGGAGCATCAGCCGGCAGAAACCAGAGACGAGAGCCTTGTCCCTCTCTCTCTCCGTCTTTCCCTCTTTCTGTCCGCAAGGCTGAAGCAATCATTTGCTCAGAGCTGGGCAAATATTTTCGTTCTGTGTAGAAGGTCTCCTCTTTCCCTTGTGTGTTCAGTTTTGCTTTCTTTCGCTTTCCCACCTCCCTGTGCCTAAGGTGTTCCCTATCATATTTTTCCACAAAAATCCCAAACAACTCTTTAGGTTTTAGTATCATGAATAACCCTTTGTTATACTACTAAATTTATCCACAAGTGCACTCAGAATCCTATCATTTCTGTGCTTTCTAGATCATGCGGAGTGTCTCGTTTCTTCCTCCCTCTGTCTATCATGCTCACGGTATCTTGCTTCATCTCTTCGCAGGCTGTTATTTGTGTGGTGCCATCCTTCCTGTTCAAGCCACTCTATAACTCAGAGAACACGGAGAAGCTGCTGTGACCACAAACCAATCCGGCCATCGCTATAGCCACAATTCTAAAGTTTACCGTATACCATATCTCACACATACACATATCTCACTCTATGTGTGTGTGTAGGTGTGCGTAGGTGTGTGTGTGTGTGTGCTTCTTCTATAGTACCTTAGATTTAGTAAAACTTTTCATATAAGACACAATGAAATTGTTTTAGCAACTTAAAATGACCACAGTATATATCATTTTAGAATATTTAAAAACGGTTGGGATTGATATTTATTAAAATAATCATAATTACAATATGAATAATATAAAAAATAATCACAATATAAATGAGGTATTTTCAAGTGTATCGTGAGGGAGGGTTAAGGGTCACAAGCCCAACAGTGATTCCTGGAATTTATCACAATTCCAAGTTAAAATCATCATAAGCTTTTTTGGAGATTTCACGTACTAGTTCTCTTCAGGGTGTATGTGTATGTACATGAGCGTGAGAGTGTGTGGCTGTTTTCTGCAAAGTTTCTTGAGACACATGACCTTCTGTGTGCTTTTCAACTAATACGCTGTGATGAGAGGTTGAAAGAAAACACATGCAAATTTAACCTCCCCTAAACCATAACTCAACCGTATGTGAGGTTAGAAAGCATTGTTGACTAAATGTAATTAATAGACGCTTTTTTTCTAAACGCATTATGATTCTCATCACACACAAAGAAACGTTTGTGAATACTGAGTCAGAGTCAAGACTCTTCATCTTGTTTGAGGATGACTGGTGATGGTAACAAAACTCAAATCTCAAACCACAGAATTCAATTCAGCAAGCACGGGATAAGAATAGTTAACAGCATGCTAGCTTTTGTAGCTAACCACGAGCTTCTTCCAAGCCTTCAATTCAAATGACTTTTCTGAGAGAACGGTTAGCGCTACTATAGCAAGGTGGCATGGCTGTTAGATCTCGGCCTGTTGTCCTCTGTAGCTGCTGTACTTACAGGGATCTTATGAGTCTTGATCATATGATCAAACTCTTCGTTAATCAGTTTGTATTTCTCTTCTGTGCGTGGAGTGAGAGCGAGAGCAGATTCAAGCTCCGGGCTCTCGCTGCCTTTGTTCTCCTTCTTGCTCAACGCCTGAAGGCCATAGAGAGAGGGAGAGAGAGAAAGAGAGAGAGAAAGGGGGAGTGAGAGTGGTGTTTATGGATGGAGGTACTTACACACAGTCTCTGTCTGCTGATCATTAGGTCTATGTCCTCGTTGATTTTGCGGTACTTTTCCTCGGACTCTGGGCTGTGACCGACTGAATCGTCTGCGTCTGGGTCAGGGCTGTCACACCCATTTAGACCCTTCTTTCTCAATGTCTGCAAACAAAGCGTTCAAATGTTCATCAGACATCAGGCGTGGGAGGAGCGTCGGGGCAGAAATGTATAGCTGGAGCTCTTATGCTTTTTAGTATATTGATTATTCAAAATTAACTGAAGATTTTTGTTAATTAATTGGATTAAACCAGTTTCTTTAGGGACATTCATATATAATATGTATAATAGCATAGAAATACTTAAAAGTATATGTAGTATATTGTAGTGAACATATGCATGAAGTTTACATAACACAATATTATGGAAAATGCGTGAAACAAATAAAGGCACAAAAGAGCTGAACTAGAGATTTATAGGAAATAAACACATTCATATTCATGGAATTCTGGATATTCCAGAGTAAATCCACAGCCAGCAGTTTTCTTCTCAGCCACCTGATGGCCACCTTCTAGTAGAAATAACACTCTCCTCACATGGTGAAGTCAACCTAAAACACTGTGGGTCTGTACTGTACCCTATTTTGATTGTTCAGCACAAAAAGAATACAGCACAATCCGGCTTTGTTTCACATTCATTTCCTAAATGACTTCATCAGTGGATGTCTGTATACATGTGCACAAATAGCCAGTGTCCTCTTGTTATTTAAAGAAGTCTTAACTGTTACCGAAGTAACATGTAACAGGCAGCTCAAGATGCTTCATCAAAAACAGTGAGAAAGGCTATAATAAAGAGACATTAGCGTATACGGGAGTACAGCCGCTCGCTAACGACGTGCACGGTTAGCGCACTCGCACACGCTTACGCAGACGTACAGCGTCCCTTTCATCTGCCTGTCTACATCACAAACCCTGTAATTAAATTTACTCTGCAGACGCCAAGACTTGATGAAGACTGACAAAGAAAGTGAGATGAGATGAGTTAGGATTCATTTTCTGTTTGAAACACACACATAATCTGGTGTTAGAAAAGAATTAGCATATTCTACTTTCACATGAGTTTTTCTTTAGTATTATAGTTCATTTTTTATTCTTACGTACTTTAATTCACTTAGAATATATTTTATTTGCTTATTTAATGCAAGGATCATGTATATGTGTCTGTTTTTTTTTTTTTAAATTAACCTTCAATCCAGTTATGAACAAACATGCTTTCCTTTATGATAATGCCTTTTAGCATTAGGGGGTCTTTAAATGAACTTGGCTAAAGGCAATGATATTTAGGGTCACTGTAAAAATAAGAGCAGTGAAGGAGTGAACTGATGGAGAGAGTGTACTGTTGGAGAACTGATGGCAGTGAAGGGTAAAGAGGCAGTGTTGCACTGATGTGAGGTCATGCTGGCATGCGTAGCTTTCATGCAGGGCCTGGCAGTTTAAGAGCCAGCGTGGGGCCGCCATGGGGGCCGCCTGCAATGCCACTCATTCCACACATGTGCACCTGTCAGAGCGCCCACACCTGTCACCAGCCCTCACACACACACACACACAGACACACACACACACACACATGCTGCAGGGGGGGCAGGAGAAGAGCCAATCATGAGTTTGGTTCCCAAAGATGGCCATAGATGGTTTGTTGGCACTTGATTCTCATTCTCAATCTCTCCAGGTCTTTCCCCTTTTTCTATCTCTAACGGTTTAATGTCCACGACATGTACCACATATAATCACAGGTTAAATTAAATTACTACACATGACAAGCTTGATTAAAAAAACTATCTGACAAATAAATCAATTTCCCAACACACCACTCTACATCTTTGATGTTTCCAGTTTGTGTGACTAAAAATAAGTCGCTACAGAGAACGAACCCACTTTGTACCTGATGTGAGTGGAGGAATCATTTCCTAGTCTGACATCTTAATAGCTTCAGTAGATGAAAGCTGCATGATCCACCGTCCAAAACATTATTGATGAGGAGTAATCAATCTAACAAAGCGGAAAATGGCCTTGCAAGGGGAGGAGGGGGATTCGGGGGGCCAATGTGGTAGAGAGAAGAAAGAGACAGGAGGTAAAATGGGAGGATAGAGCTAAAAAAATTGGGAGACAAAGACAGTGAAAATAAAGCCTTCAGAGGCACACTCCTAATTAAACAGCTTCCTCTTGATGCTGCCTCTCTACAATGGCCTACATACACTCATCTTCTCTAACCTTCAGCCCAACACGTGCACATGCATGTGTGTGTGTCTGTCAAACCAAATGCCATGAAAGGTTTTGCTGTCTATACCAAGTGTAGTCTAAACATTTTCCATCCACTAGCTACTATTTAATAAACTTAACTCCCTATCTAACATCCTTCGCCGTTTCAACAGCAGACCTGATGAATTAATCAAACCACTCAAGGATCAGACCCGCAGACCAATGCAGCAGACAGCCTCCCATGTGCCCACTTTATCCTCTATATGGTATGTTAGCCTTCAGTCAGTCAGTCAGTCACGGCCAACCTTCAAACACGCTGGAATCACGCCCAGAAATGTGGGGGACTAAAGTCTAGACGGGCAACTTTTTCTAGACGGGCAAGATTTGGGGTTAGCTGGAAGAATCATACAAAAGGAGTGCGTCCATTTCTGGGGCACCTCTGACAGTCTAGCGGTCTGGGGCTGGAGAGAAGCCGACATTTCGAAGCATGTTTATGAAGCCAAGGAGACAAGCCAACAACAAAACAACAAAACAAATTCGTCCCCTTTCCTTATTGGAAATAGCAGCTGAGCTGTGTTGCCATGTTCAGACCGTGTTGCATGAACAAAAACAAGCTCATGGCCCTGAAGGCTTCAGAACCAAGTGAAATAAAAGCTTACCGAATGCTAACACATTTTAGGTGAAATCACATAACTGTAGCTTGGATCTCTGGCAAACCAATATACTCAAGAGTCTGGTTCTCTGATAAATCGTGTTCACAGGTTATGTGAAAAAAGAGGAATGTTTTTATATGAAGTTCATATTTCAGCAGTTGGGTGGTTTGCCTTATTCAGCATGTAGTGGACCAGAAAGCCTTTTCCACTCTGCACCATAGGCTCATGCAGAAAGCCGCTGACTCTGAGGTGGTCCCATTAGGCCAGCAAAAATGACTTCATGCCACTCAGCAGCCCCGCCTCTGTGATGTGTGTGTGTAGTGGGGTGCGTGAGGCTGCAGGAGAGAGAGCGAGAGGGTGGAGAGTTCCACACACTCTATTACACATCATTTTATGGTACCTTGCTGAAACCCCATGTGCGGAGGGAATGCTTTTACACACGTATCAACACACACACACACACACACACACACAAACAAAGACTCAAAGCAGACCCTCTGGCCCACACATTCAGCCAAGCATCCCATGTGCCTGCAATGTTGAGCAAATGAGATCCCTTTCCGAGAGAATGAGAGAGAGGTCGCAGCTTATTGGAAGCAGGTGGTCGGCCGGGAGCAGGGGAAGCCGCTACTTCATTAAGTGCGGTTTGAACATGCTACTATGGATGGAGATGACAAGGGGCAGGGATGCCACATGTGTGCATGTGTTGTGTGTCTGAGAATGTGTGTGTATATGGCCACCAAACCACCTTCCTTTGGTAGATTGCGAGAAGACCTTATGGCTGGGTGATTTTATACAATTACAAAAAGTAAAGGCCTTTTTAATTCGCCAAATGCACTAGATTGGTTACTTTACCACACACACACACACACAAACAGAGCCTCTCCATGCAATGAAATCTAGAATCAAAGAGATGAGCTTAAGACCCATCAGCCCACAGTTGAAGCAATACCGCACTTTAAGGATGTAATTACAGCTGTCTGTGGTTTATATGGGGGGTGGGGGGGTGTATGGGGTCAGGCTCAAGGAAAATCCATGCACACAGATAAATTCTGTCATTGGGCGCTGCTCAATATGAGCTAATCCCAGTACAAAGACATACAGTATAGGACTGTGCAGACAAATGGCACAATAGTGAACCGAGTGGCACTCTATTCAAGAACACAGCTGCTCCTCATAGAAACATCCATGTGCATTAAAAACGAATGGAGGAGATTGGAGGAAACATTTTTAATCATTCAGGGCTTTTAACGTATCTTAAGGGTATGGACTGTATCTAAGGGCTTGAGATTTTTGAGCAGTAATTCCCAAAAGCCATCAAACGTGGTTAGTGCATAGAGATTAAAATTGAGTAAAGAGAGATCAAAATCTATTATCCCATATCCCATATCAGTGCTTCACTATCCTATAGGGAATAATATTTGTTTCATGTCATTGTAACAGAGCATCTGTCTGTTGTTTGAGGTTTATGAGTGTAAAAAGCAGCATCTCATGTCCTCTCACTGTGTTTGCATTAACAAGAAGGACAGTGAAGCCTTTCATCGTTTATGACCCATCCCAAATCTGCACAAAGGCACCCTAGTCATGGGATAAAGGGGTGCTTATAGCATGGTCATCTTTCTATTAGATACGCATCTGAGATACTGACTTTCTTCTTTATTATTTGCTAAGAGACAGACATGCATACACACCACCTCCTTAACCCCTAATACCACCCCCTACCGCTAACCACCCACTGCCACCCCCCTTTCCACACACACACACACACACACACACACACACACACATGTGCAACATGCTGTGATTCTTTTTTTGGCTGGTGGCGAGTTAAGGTTCTCTATCCTAAGTGTGAAAACACACACACACACACACACAGATCAGTTATCAGCTTTTGTCTACTGCATGGCCTCTTATCGTGCAGCTGCATTACAGGAAGGGGCTGAGAGCTTTGAGGAACAATGAGCAGGCACCTGACCTCTCTGGCATGACCTTGTGTTTCCACACCCGGCAGGCCCGAAGGGAGCCCACGGAGCGCTGCTGAATGCCATCTACACCCACAGCCCAAAATAGACGCTCGTTATTCCGCCCACACTCACAGGGAGCATGAGGAGGGCGCGACTCTCATTTTATGTTTATTTTAAAATGTAAAAAAAAAATGTTTGATTACTGGTATATCACTTAAAAATTCTCTGTGTCTGACCTCCTTATATACTGCACTTCTCTTCTACTCTCACTTATTGGTGCCTTTATGGTTTAAAAATGCCTGATCTATTGTCCCTTTTATTCTGTAAGAACCCAGTAGCATGAGGGTAAGAAAGTCTTACACGGTATCTTTTCCTTCTTAACAAAATCAAAGTGTTTTATTTCACTTCTCTGGGAAGGAATGAGAAAAACGGAAAAATAACCGAGACAGACTGACACACACACACATACAAAAGAGAAGTAAATAATAAGGAACCTTTATCCTGACGATCAAATGTTTATTGGCACCCTGAGGTCTGGTGGCATGGGAAAGGGGGGATTTGAGTCTTGTGCCTTAGCTGGCCAAGGGCAGCAGTTCATCGGGTGCTGAATGAATAGAGGCTTGCTTACTCACCCTGTCTCTCCACGCCTATTCTTCTCCATTCGCTTCGCCAGAGCAGTAAGCCAAGCGCTAAATTTAGCATCGTTGGTTGCTATTTTTAGGCCACTACTGGTTTTTTTGAGGCATTTATTAGGGGAAGAACACTAAAAAAACACCCAGACTCTCACGCACACACACACACCCACACACACACTCACACACCACACACACATGGAGGGAGTGAGTGGGAGGGAGACAGAAAGAGAGGGAGGAGGAGGTGGTAGAAGGGGCTCCCAATTTGGACATCTGAAATGCACTCGTTTTTAAAGTGTTGCTGCGTGTGCTCTGCAGCTGTTTCCAATCAGATGACGGCTAGGGAAAACAAGAGAGAGAGACTTACACAGAGAGAGAGAGAGAGAGAGAGAGAGAGAGAGCATGCAAATTCCCCTCAAGAATTCATCAGCCACGAGGTATAAGTACAACAAGTTGTTCTGTTGCCGCCCGTCCACACAGCTTTAGATGAAGAAGGCTGGGAGGCTTGAAAAGCACAAAGAACCTCCTCACTCCCTGACTGATCAGCCTTGCTTTGAAAGTTGAAAGACATCTCACAAACATAAAAAACAGAATTTGTTTTTCAACTGATCTGACTTGTCGAAAAAAGGAATGTGGCTCGATTCTGCTTAAGGGCTTCATAATAGCTTCATAGAAACATAGAAAAAACTATTGGTGAATAAGCTAAGCAGCTGGCAAACTTTACAAATGGACGCCCAAACCAATTCAAGTGCTGCTGTACTAAAAATAGAAATAATATACATTTCTTTCTATTATCTTATTTGATTCCTTCTCAAACATCTTCAGTCCTGTGGTTCTCAAAATGTGCTCTGATAACCCAAGGCCCTAGAGGTCTGTGATGTATATACAGAGAGGTTGCTCATATATCTACACGCAGACTCAAATAAATAAATAAAATGATTCATGTTTGCTCTATTTGTTCTTTATATTAAATATTATATATCTATATTAAGTCACTGGAAGCCACTGTGCCACTGGAAAAAAAGGCACAGCTGGAAAAAAGGGTACTTAGACTTTAAATCCAAAACCTTCCAGAGTGACAGAAGTGATCGCTCTTATTTCATCTTATCTAATATCCATAAACCTCATGCTATCTGCTGTTACACACTTGGCTTCTAAACAAACAAGAAGGACAGGGGAGTTTGTATTTTGCTTAATCGTGATAATCACAAACATTATAACGTATCTGATTGGAGTTTAAAAGAGCATTCTGTATTAACAGTTGTGCTGGAGAGTTATCGTATAGCGGCCTTTTGTAAGTAGAATGAATAGTCCTTCATGTAGAGCGCTGCGAGAGAACTGCTCTGGGCGAATGTTCCTTCTGATGTCGGCACTGTAAACAAGTGAGGAAAGAGTGAACGAGACGACTGAGGCAGAGTGCTCTAGCAGGCTGTTGACGTGTAAGCACCCACACGAGCCAAATATCTTTTAATTAAGTCATAACGGCTACTTTGAGGAAAAATTAAACTGAAATCAGTCCAATTAATTAGCGTTTCTTGGCAACATTAAGCATTCTGCAAGACGTTTAATGAACCTGAGTTGACGGTTCTGTGCAGGTTTTTTTTCTTTTCTTCCCTCACTCCCTCTCTGCTTCAGACAGGCGACAGTGTAGGGGAGGTGAATGCCCTGTATGCGCTCTCTCACACATCTCACCATACGGAGAACCATACGAGGGCAAAACATCGTGAGGGAGCTTTGCGGAATCTCATTAGCTGAGCAGGTAGTCATTAACAGAATGACCTTTGAAAATAATTACCGACCTCTCTTTTTCTCACACGCTGTTCCCTCAACACCTCTACCGCCTTATTCGCTCTCTCCCATTCAGAAGTTGCAAGTGGAGGATGGTGCGAGCACTAGCCGAGATTAAGGGGTGAATGTCAGATTAGGTTAATCTGGGAAGGGAAAGAGATTGGCCCAAGATGTCCACAGGCTTCATGTGGATGTGCATGTGAAAAGGGTTGACTTGAAGGTTGTTCTGCTGTTCCCATATCCTCTTATTCATGTACTTATCTCACGATGTCTAGCATTAGGAAAAGAACCCCAGGAATTATATGATAAAGGTTAATGTCAAATGAAGACTGTAAAATAAAGCTTGATATATTGTTTCATCACAGCCAATTAAACCTGAACCTAGAGTGAAGCCTCGATAAAGGATCAGAAGACTTTGAAGAGCGTCACCAATAACTAAGCACTTTCGGTGCATCATAGCCGATCTTCAGTATCACTAACTCATGCTGGAAAAGAGCGCAACAACCCGCCGATTTTCCCAACCCTGTCTGGGCTCTTCTCTAATGCGCCTCACATGTCGGGTAGCCTTGCCTGGCACTTGCCGTTATAGGAACTCTATCTTTCTGTTTGAGTTTTTCATCTGCTGCCAAATAAACCATTTGCTGTATTCGTGCCAGTGCAACATTTGACATCCCACTCCGTCAACTGCGCTGCGCTGCTTTCTTCCCGCTAGTCTGAAACAGACTAATTTTACCTTATGTAAGCACCTGTAATTTGGTCTTTCTTTGCAACTTCACATGTAATTACCTGGACCTGCCCACCTATTGTCGAGCCTCAGATGTTGCTTTGCAGGAGACTTTTAATGGGGTTTTGTATAAGAAAAAAAAAGAAAAAAAATGTGCCAGTGAAAACAATTTGCCTGAGACGAACCAATACACCAAGAAAGCACAATTATGTTATTGCCATATTCAGTAGGGTTTGACAGTGCTATAAACACTGATTTGTTGCAAGAGATCTTTTCTGAGTTGACTCTAATAAGCTTCAGTCAGAGTGGGCTCTCCATAGATTCATCACATTTACTACACATCTTCATTTCTAATCAGTGATAAAACATATTGTGTAAAGCAATCTTTCTCTTTCGCTCTTTTGAGACTCTATATGCTGTACATAGGCACTTTATTACAGCATATTGGCTCGAGTAGCTAGCCTAGCAGACGTCCGAGTTAAAAGAGGAATGGGCCTGACCCTGAATAGCTAAGATGAAATTCTAGCCAAAGGAAGAGGAGAGAGGAAAAGCGTGCTGATGAGTGCTGGGGTGAAGGAGTAGGGCCTTCAGCCCCTAGCAAACACAGCTAAAGAGGCCGGGCAAAGCCTGCTGCTGCCACTCTCCCAGCGACGCTAATTATCAGCCGAAGACATGCTAATTACATGGAGCTTTATTGCTAATGTAGCAGTCCGCTCTTCGAGACGCCCACACGCTGTGCCCGGCTCCCCTGCCTCTCCTTATCCTCCCACTGCACCCTCCAAGGCATGCTGGGCAAAGACAGGAACAACTACGTTTTATCCTTGAGCTTGTTTTTTATCCTTATATGCGCATTTGTGGATTCTTTCATTTATATAAGACAGAATATTTACTTGGGGATATAAATACACAAGGGCGTGAATGTATATGTTTGCTAAAGATGAACGTCTTTCAATCTTTTTTCTTTTATTCACACGAATGTATACATCTTCAAAACTAGCACCCACCTCCCAGTTCCAGCCCTCCTCCCGGAGCCCAGCTGAAGGCTTCAGCCCTATCCTGCCACTGCAACAGCAAGTCTGCTTTGTTCCTCTTGACCTCCCGCTACCCCATCTCCCCCGGCCGTGATGTAACCTAGCAGCAGCCAAATGGGGGCCCTGTAGGAGCTCGCAAATCCAGTTAGCTTGCTGCCTCAGGCGCACTCCCAATCAATTTTCACTAGCACAAATCTGCCAGGGTGGAGAAAGAGCTAGCACTAACTTCTGTTTCTTCTACAACCGCACCGTTCTTTTTTCACACTCCTTTCCCTTCGACACATCCGAGCAGATTATCCTCAGGTGGTTTACATTATAGCTCTTTTATAATCTGTGCTTCAAAACATCAGTGTTTGGAATTTTGGTGTTTGTCTCAAAATTTCACTAAATCAAAGCTCCACAAACATTTCAGGCTTTGGGTAATTTGGCCAATTTGGAACTTGTGCTTTCTGTAAGAACAGAAAGGCATGACAGTGTGATATAAAGTGGCCTAAAATGGCATGATCACTTATTTCTGAGGTGGCTGTTTAACATTTATTGTATTTAAATGTGATGTAGCCTACGGATGTCTAATGCTACCAGATATGCTCTTATCTTACCACTTAATGGATAGAAACGCACTTATGCACTTTGGTTTCAAGGAATTCCAAAGTGAAGGAAGACAATTTATAATTCATTCCCTGGCTGAAGTTTAGGTCTAGACAAGATTAAAAGTCTTCTATACACATGTCTATAATGCATTAAGGGAGTGTAGTGGTCTACTGTCTTCACTTGGCAGGCATATCTGCTGTGTTAGAAATATAAAGCAGACCATAGGTTTTATCGAGTCTCGGTATGATTCAGAATCAAGCGTGATTCTTAACAATAATGTGAATTGATCATCACAGAATCAGTTACAGCACATGATCCTCACTGGTCATCTAGACACATTTCATGTAAGTGTTCACTCAGTGGGTAAGGATGTCTCAGCATTATGAATATACAGTATGAAGGAACAAAGAAGGGGAAAAAATCTTAATTTACAGCAATATTGAACAAATGAAAAAAAAAGCTTTTGTATACACAGGCTTGTGTGAAATGGAGATGAGAGAGGGGACTGAGGGAAAGCATGCTGTGACTCTGGAGGGTTTATGCAATATTTCTAAGAGAGTGAAAAAGAAAGAGGAGAGAGAGAGAGAGAGAGAGAGAGAAAGGGAGTGAAAAATTGTCCACAAAAAAAAAAGTCTGAATCAATGACAGAGTAAAGGATAAGACTAGTGCTATTTAAGCGCAACAGAAGAGCTTGGTTAAATTGGTGTACTGTATAACTCTCAAGCTTTTATAAGGAGAAGGATCTTATTTGCTTTCTTACAAAGAACTCATCATTTGGAATAAAAATAAATAAATAAATAAACAAGTCAGGTGGAAGACTTAGCTTCAGCCATATTTTAAAAGATCAAAATGGCATAACTGACCAGAATCTTCCATCATGGTCTTTATCTATATGTACATTTCTAATCTTGTCGTAGCTCCATATATTTTCCACACTGGAAACTCACCTGAATCAACACTGGGGTATTAATGCTTAGCTGAATCAGAAAGAATACTAACTTATAACTATATTTGGGTGGAGGCTGGGAAAAAGGTCTAGTTAAGGTGCGTCTCTGGTTGACACTTGTACCAGTCCAGAGAGGACAAATAGCATCTTTTCCCATAAATCCTTAAGTGCCTCAGAGGCCCTTGAGTCCTTGGCCACGTCTGTGTGGAAAGCTTGTTGCGCAAGCGACTCACGCTGGGCTTAACATTTGCTACTGGACGTCTGCCTCGTGATTGGCCTCTGTCATGGCTGTTTAGCTCGGATTGAACCCGGCTTTGGTTTCAGGAACGAGGCCAATGCTGGCGCAGCAACCAGCAGACAGCATGTCTCTGAGGCCTGAGACTTATCCAAAGCTTTAGCATGTTTCGATCACTGTTGTGAGACACAGAGTGGGCAGAGACAGGCTGGATATGAGGAGCTTGTGTCATACACACTGGCTAATGTCTGTTTGCTAAAACAGTAGCAGTGGTCTGGCACGAGAGCATAGCCTCTAGTAACACTACGATTCTCTCTTCCTCCACAGGCTGGAAGGAGGCTTCACATGCGATTGGGATATACGGCGATTGAAGATGAAATTAGGATTTTGTTCTTTATTTCCCCAGTGAATATATTAAAACCCACAACATCTATCACTCTCTGCTCATTCATTATTCTTCACGTCAGCTTGTCCAAGCGACGTGTGCTCCAGCTAGCTGGTGTACGGCAGATTCCTCACCTCCACAATGTCAGAATTGGTCCTGCTCTCATGAGGCTCGTTGTACTCAGTGTACTTCAGTAACACTTTGTCCATGTCGGTGCTGGCGTACTGGAAGAGCTTGTTGGTGCTGTTGAAGATGATGAGGGCGATCTCACAGTCGCATAGCACACTCAGCTCATAGGCTTTCTTCATCAGTCCAAACTTCCTCTTGGTGAATGTCACCTACATTGTGATAGGGTGGGAGAGAGAAAGAGAGAGAGAGAGAGAGAGAGAGAGAGAGAGAGAAAGGAAGAAAAAAATTTTAGGCCAGTACACAAGGTTGGAAAGGTGTGAGAAAATTGTCTTGAATCTCTCTTGCTCTTGAGCCGCACTGAACAATACTTCTGTTGGAAAATCAATGTTTTCCGTTTTCTTTTTTGTTCATCCAAAATGTCTGGGAAAACAGATGCTGGCATAATCAGACTTTTTCCACTCATAATTCAAGCAAAGGTTACAGAAAAGAATTTTGGGCTTTAAGAAAAAATTCAAACCCTGTGCGTTTTTAGAACTTGCTTAAGCTTTTAAAATGCCTCAGATTAACCTCTCATGTCATGCGTAATATATATGTAGTAAAAGAGTAAAAAACTTTAATCTCTGTAATATAATAGTACAATTGTGAAGAGATAATAATTCTGACACTACTCAAATTTAATCACTTGGCAACTTCTTTTTTTATTATACTTTGTAGCTTGAGTTAATGCAGTTTATATTAAATGCAAGGTGGATCGCTTAAAAAAAGGAAATGGACACAACATAAAATTCTTATTCTAAGAGAACAAAATCCGTCATATATTGAAAGATGACACACGCACACACACAGACATGCACAGAGATCGTCATCTCTCACTGCTCACGGTGCTGCAGTGCTGACATGTCACTTCTCAGTAAATGTTCTCGTCTATCAAATTAGTAACAGTAAAAATAAACACGCTTGGACATCCCCTAGTACGTGTTACAACACGCTCAGTCCAGAGAAATGCACCTCTACAGAAAACACACAGTACTGATCATGAATAATAACTGTTCAGAAAAAAAAATTACATGAAAATAAGAAATGACTCCATAAATTGGAGGCATTTGTCAACTCAGAGAAAAATAGGCAAAGGAGTTGATTTTCAGAAAACAAAAAATATAAAATATCTCAGTATTTCAGAAGGTTTATAACTCACTAGCTCAAAAAAAGTAAGCACTACATAATTAAAAAGGCAAAAGGGAATATGCTAAAATTACACACACACACACACGCACAATCCAAGTGAGTTGCATATGTGCTGAAAGTGAGCTCAAATCTCTCATTCCCCCTTTTGTTCTGCCATGCCACTCTTCAAATCCAAAACAAAAGATTCTTTCAGGTACTAAAGGAGCACTGACCCCAGGGCTGGCCCACACTTTCATCTGGCTCACATACGCCTGTGGAATGCCCTCATCACAATCCTCCTGCCACAGCAAGGCCACAAACACAGTCTCAATGGTACCATATGTCCACTATAGTCTAAAATGTAAAAGTATGTACTGCATTTATCACAAATCTGACCATAAACAAGCACAGAATATAGCCTAGATTAGAAATTCTATTAACTGTAATGCTATTAACTATATTTTTTTAAAAACCCATGCACTCAGGATTACTGAAACATTAAGTATATTTCCCCTGGAGGAAGCAGATTCCGATGTTTTGCTGAGATGTAGTTAAAATATTCCACAATCTAAGTGAACGTTCTTAAATGTAGCTGCTTATGCTTGGTTACATTTTTCCTCATTCTATTTGTTTAATAAAAGTGTAAACATACGGACTGTGACCCCGTAAATCTCTTATTAAAGATTGCAAACCAACGCTTTTCTTATTTCAGACACAGCCCACACCTAACTAACAAAACTTTTAACAAAGCATTACAATAATTATCCCACTAAATCGATATCTGACATCTACTGCATTTCTGATACAGATGATTTTAAGTCTATGCATGCACCCACACACAGTGTACACACACACACCCTGACACGCACCCACACCTGTCTTCTTCTTCACAGGAATGCCATGCGATTGGTGACAGTACTGTGCAGTGGCAGATACCTGTGGCCTCTCCCACTGACAGCTCCTGTAAAATAAAATTACTTCTATGGTTACGTCTACTCGTCTTGTCAACGGCCTGCTGTCATTCCTCTCTGCTGTGCCATAAAGGAAGTGATTATGTTTTGATTATGTCTCATCAGCGGTGTTCATTAGGCAAAGTTTGGAGAACACTATTGATTGTTTTGACAGTTCTGTTTCTATTGAAGAATAGGCCATGATGATGAGAGCTTCAACAGAAAGTTGGTGCCATGGAGCTCACTGAATGTGTGAACTTTTTTCACGATGCTGTTCCTGACTCATTTTGTAGCTGGCAAAGAAAGTGTAACCCCGGCTTGAATTTTCTGGCTTTTCTGGTGTGTCAGGAAACATTCGGTTCATGCAACGGAAGGGCATGTGTGAAGAATTACATATTGAGAACCGCACATTGCAAGAAAGAAAGAAAAAAAAAAATCGAGGTCAGCAAACCATAGGGGACTACACCCAGACCAAAACAGGACCCTGCATTAAAAACATGGTTTCATATGCTTTCACCACTGATGATGATTTGTCTTATTCACTGTGCATAGGTGATCCGGTTAAGAGTTCTGTTAAAATCTTTGTGGTCTCCTTTATTTTTTCGGTCACACCAATACAGTGACCAATGGAGTATTAGAACCAGTCGAGGCAGTGAGCTCTGGCGTAACTCATCTCTTACCTCTGGTCACAACAAAAATTGATATAGGTGACCATTTTATGCTGGAGCCAACACTTTTATGCTATAAAATGATTGACAGGGCCTTCAAGTCATTGTGGAGTTAAACAAATGATTTCATCCAGAGCGCTTCTAAGAGCTATTCCACGCTGTGCAAACTTCTCCACTTAAACTGCTGCTGATGTAATGGCAAGTCACAAGAGCCTACAACATGATTCTCTTCTTTTTCTCCAGATCTCTGTACAAGCTGCCCCCACGTTGTCATGCCTCAGTCTTCCGTGCTCCGGAGACTTTGGCGAGTCAGTGCGTTAATTGCTGAAAATGGCACTTATGGCACCTTCTCCTCTACATAGTTAGCGGGTGAGAACAGTCAAGAGACTGCAGTGCAAAATCAGCTGCAAGAAAGGTTACTGCTAACACTGGCATGAAGACCTTGGTGTGAAATACTAACATCAACGTGAGCTTGAAAACTTGTTATTGCCCAGGCGTGATCAGTCCCTCTCTATTACCAAATGAATTACTGAAGTACAAAATCCAAAGAAACAGAGGAATGTGGTTGCGCAATTAACTTTTAAATGTATACCTCAGGCTACAAGTGACCTATGACCTCATTTCCCCCCATTAAATCATCTATTTATTTCAGCTGTGTGCTCACTTCCCTAGTATTTCACAACAATTAAATGTGACATAAAATAACATTACATTATAATAGTGTTTGGGTTTTTTTTTTTTTTTTACATTTCTGTAATGTGTGATTTGTTAAGTGACAATTTTTTAAAATTACTTTATTATTTTGTAAAATAATATTTTGACAGTTTAACCTTAACGTGTTTGTTGGTATGTGTCCGTTGCTAACAACCTAAACTATGTACAAACCACGTGTCATGCATTAAAGGGTTAACAAGAATGTCTATACGAAGAAAAACAAACCAAATGGCTAAACGATTAGAAGAAATAAGGTCGGTAACAGTCTGACTCCCTGGCGCGGGGGTTGGAGACACGGGGGCAGGAAGCACATTTCTGTGTATTTCCTCTCATAACAGGAAGTGCCTGACGGCTTCCCCTTCACAATGGCTTCGCTTCTGCTTCCCGCCTCCTGGGCTTACTGTTTTCCCCAGGGGGTTTTGCTGGTGGACAGAGACAGAGAGGACGAGTAGTCATTTGTCACTATGCTGTCCCCCACCCCTGTGTCCCTGCTGCTGGATCAGCCACATTCTGCATACAGACTCTGGAGACCCATTCTACTCTACCACCCATTTACACATGTCTTAATTGGAGGTGTGCATGCTTAAGCTTGACAGTGAAGCCTTTTGCATGACTACGTGTCTTTATTTATGCTGACTTCAACAGCATCTCTATACCCTTTCTGGATGACCCACATTCTGAGAAAAAGGACGCTACATATGTATAAGAAAATGTGTGTGTGAAATGGTTTACACTATTAAGAGTGAGCTCTATAGAGTAAATTAAGCTTGGAATAAAACACATTTCAGTATAATGTGTCTTAATTGCCTTACTGCCAAGATTTCCTTTAATCATTTAATAACGTGAATTGTAAACTAGGAGGAAATGTGTGAAAGACGAATAAAAGTGGTAGGTTAAAAGAGGAAGGTGCACAATAATAAGAAAAAAGAAGGAATAACAATTAATGCAAGAGGAAGTTCAACATTTGTGGAGCTCCAATTCAAAGAAGAGTAATTTGGAGAATTTGTTGAACTAAAGAGACTTTGAGAGGAAGAAGAAAAGAAGAAGAAAAGAAGAAGAACTAAGTGCAGTGGATTTTTTTTTTTTTGAGGAGACAGACGCAGAGGAAACGATCAGAGGAGCAAGGTGAGAATCTGAGGAAGGTGAGTAGGGGTGACGGGATACCCAGAGGGCCTCATTATTTTCCTGCTGTTAATTTCACTCAAACTGTTTCACACCTCACCACTGTTGATTGGAGAGATGTCTCTGTTGTCACGAGTGCTGAAATCCGGCTCCAGCTCAATGCCATCACTCCACCATGAAGCGCAGATGAAGAGAAAATGTACGCAATGCAAAGTCGGAAGTCTAAATCTTTTAATCGGAAAGTAATGGTGAAATGATAACGTGGCAGGGGTCGTAAATAAACAGATAACCTTCCTATAGTATTCAGGAGAACTTGCATTACTTCTAATGTATTACCACATTGAGTACTGATCATTATTCATTATGTTTATTCATTATTAAGTGTTTTTTTTAATGTTACAACACTTGTTCACATTATTGGTCCTGTTAAGGTGTTATGTAGATATAATCTTTATTCAAGCTATGTCTTGGGGGCCTTTATGCAAATGCCATAATGCATTTTGATCCAGCGTCTTACTTTACGGGAGAAGAAAACTGGGAATGCTCTGAGAATAAAGAGTAGTGTTTTTGATCTAGAATGAAGGCTTGTGTTCATTTTTCGAAACGCAATTCAGCATGACGTAACACCAGTTTTATACCCCTCTACACACACATTTCTACATTAACTGCATTTATAAGAACCATTACTTCTGAACTAACATGCCAAAAAACGTCTTGTTCTCCGTCTTCATGAAGCACAATGGGTCAGCTGCAAACCATTTATCCTTTCTATGACTAATGACATCCCTTATCCTGCCCACTGCCATCAGGGCCACTTCCTCCCTGGCCTCTCTTGACCTGACCCAAGTTTGTCTCACCACCTGGCCAGATGGATCACAACCCTGAATTAGCCACCCTCCATTAGGCCCAATTACAGCCG
This sequence comes from Hemibagrus wyckioides, assembly GCF_019097595.1. NCBI lineage: Eukaryota > Metazoa > Chordata > Actinopteri > Siluriformes > Bagridae > Hemibagrus > Hemibagrus wyckioides. The sequence continues at coordinate 10,999,260 of NC_080731.1, forward strand.
ACTCCGATGCGGCTGCTTCCCGACTGGCAACGAGGCATCTCACTTAGAATGATTCAGCTGTGATCCGTTATGACCTTCTCATTTTCCCCTTTGTTTCAAAGAACCTCTATAAGAATGAACTGCCACAGGATCGAGAATTCTTAGCAAGGAGTAAAATGTGCAGCGAATTAGCATGTTGGCTAATGTATTTTAGCGCACAGGGGATCCTTTCATGTTGATGCGCCCGGGAAAGTGTTTGAGTGGCCGGAGGGCAAGTAGCCAGGCCTCGCACACTAATGCCCTGTGTGGCAGTCTGGGCAGTCAGTCAACTGGCCATGCTCTGGGGAAGTGTTTTTGAGGGTGGTGGAGGTGGGGGGTCCAAGTGGCCGCCCAAGGCGATGAGGGTCCGGTGCCTGCAAGCAAGGCACTGCAGGCAGGGTGGTCAGCTATACACTTGCCACTCAAAAAAAGGGTGATATAAGACATAAAATGGTATACAGAGATCTATAACCATGTTTTTTTTTTTTGGTTACAGCTTGTTATTACTGTCTCACAATTTAGGCCTTAAAACCTGGGCTTTTTTGGGGGTGATATGCAGAATTTATATTATAGCTATTGTATAAAAAATAAACAAATTTAACCAGTTGTTTTTTTTTTTCTCTCTCAGTGATAAAACTGAGGGGACTTGCTGAGGGACTGGAACATCAAACTCTGAATGTGATGGTATTTGCATGAAAACCCTCCAAACATCTCAAGAATGTTGCACCAAAGGTAACACCATTGAAGCGGGCAGCTGTTTATTTTGCTTTGGTATGGAAAGATTTCCTTAAAGGGGAAGTGAAAATATGCAAAGGCCCAGCCACGACTTCAACAAATTGAGAGCAGAGGGGAGGGGAGAAAAAAAAGGGTTGTGAGTCAAAGGTCCTTCATTCTTGTCTTGTGATGCCTGTCTTCATGGTTTCCTTGTATCACACAGAACTCTGTACTTTGATACAGTCAAGATCTTAAAGGGGAAGGACAACTATCTTCAAAGATCTTTGATAGGCCACATCTGCACACAACTTCTTCATACAAATGTAAGAATTATTTTGATGGTGTGATGATAAAAAGGCACAGTTTTCACAGTTTTTACCATAAAAATATCACTGTAGTGTCATAGCTAGTTTTATTTAGAACAAAACCATATTACTGATAAAGTCTTAAGCTGCTTCCCTTTTTCTAAATAAAATCCTAAAAGTTTCTCTGGTTTTCTTATTGCCTCACTTTGCCCTCTCCTTCTCCCTCTTGATCTCAAGTCCCGGAAAGCTGTGGCATCGACTCTCATCAGGTGTCCTTCCTGTATCAATCTCTGATCTTGAGGGAGCGGAGGGAGAAAAAGTGAGAGAGTAAGAGAAGGACAGCAAGAGAAAGAAGGAAAGAGAGCAGTGATAACACCAGGACAGGATGCTTTCTGTGCAATACGATAGCCTCCCCCAAAAACATCCTGACCTAGACCATGCATCCTTCTTGCTCTCTTTCCTCTTTCTTTCTCTCTCCTCTTCTATTGTGGCTATTCATCAAAGAAACTATGTGTCTTCCCTGACCACTTCTACTTCATCATATCATCTCACCACATCTATTATGAATTATTATTGAATGAGCGAAATATGGTGAAGAAACAGTGGTCTTTCTTGGGCATATTTTACCGTATTAATCTGCAAAAAAATAAAGCCAGTAAGCAGGGCTTTTGAAGACAATCTCGAAATGATTTAAAGATGACTAAAGTTGTATTGTTTTCCCAGCAGCCAGAAGAGAAAAACAAGAAGAGACTGCTGGTATGATAAGGGCTTTGACTCATTTGTGTGAATCTTTGCTTCTCCGCCATGTGCATGTGAGCCTCTGGTTTCCTCAGGGGGGAGAACTCACTCAACCCACGAGTGCCAAATGACTAATGCCACCGTTCCCCTGCCGTCTGTGCCGCCTGACACACCCATTACTTTCCACTCTCCTCTTCCTCTCCTCTCCCTCACTCCTCCTCGGCCCCTCATTCCGCCTTCAATAATTGATCAGCTCTTCCCAAAGTCCAGACAGCAGTCATTAACTGGAGTGTGGACACATTCCATGCCATCAAAACTCTTAGCTACAGTAAGCCAAAAACAGAGTTTTTTTTTTTTTTAAACAGAGAATAAAGTCACAATAAGTGAAACCAAGAGCCTCTCTAGACCTTGCTGTCTTTGACAGATTGCCCTCTGAAGGCACCTTTAAACTCCTATTTCCCTGGCAGCCGCCGAGCATAAACATCAGACGCACAGAGAAGAGAAGAGCTCATTGATCTTGCTGTAAAACAAGTACCTATGTTACTGGCACCACTATAATCGATACAAGTACAGAATTTGTTAGATATGATATCTGTCTGTGTTTTGCAGCCCTGGCTGGTTGGTGTCTCATGTCCTGAGTGTTTAGGTCATGAAAAGACTTATATAAGTAACCTGCATTTAATCCTAAATCCAAATGAAATCATTTAGAGGATAACTAGCAAAACTTAGCTATGACTATATCATTCATTCCTGAACGTAATGATTATAGTCATTTCGGTGTGTTTGAAGGTTATATCATTACAGACAGGAATCTGAGGATATGTGGAAAAACACTAGGTTATAAAAGATAAAAACAATAACTGTAGAAAGGCCACACAGTCCAGGAGCGTGATGTCATGCTGAGGGCTCACATCTCATTGGCCTCCACCTACAACCTGATCTGTAAAAGGAAAACTACTGGGCCAAGTGGTACGGCCCCAAAGAGCCACCCACCTCCCAATTTCTCTCTCTGCGTGCCTTAGAGGTTGTTTGTCTGTTTGTTTGTGCTACCCTCCCACTCTGTACCCACCCCTGCTAAAATAATCTTTCACTGACATTAGCTACAGCTGGTGGCACGTCGGCCATGGGCCATATGAAGGGTGTTGAGAGCCGCGGGGGCTATTTTTAAAGGATCATTTCAGTTCGAAATTACGCCACTCCTAAAAGTTATTAAAACGTTTGAATTCAGTGTTATACAACCGTTGACTGGTGCGTCTTACCTGTCTGTTGCGTTCGTCCATAATCCGCGTGATCTGAATCTTTTTTCTCCCCATTGTCCCGTTTCTTTCTTCACTCTCTTCTTTCACCAAATAACTTTATGGCCTTGTCGCGCTTCTTTTTTTTTTTTGGTTGTTGCTTTTTTGTGTTTCCTCGAACCAGGCTTTCTTCTCTGTACTTGCTCCACTCAATTCAAAGATTCCAGCAGCTGTACCTGTTATACACAGAGAGATATAGAGAGAGAAAACAGAGAAGAGCTTTATGGCAGATAGTGGAGAAGAAGAAAAAAAGAGCATAATCTCAGCACATGGGATGGTGAATAAAGACAAAAGGATCTGTCAACATTTTTTGCGAGAGTGCGCTGTTTTTCACTGTCGATATCATGCAAATCAGAGCCAGCACTTCAGTGCTCTGACTACGAGGGGAGACAGCACTGTCACACTCTCTCCACAGTTCCACAGATTTTGACAAGGTTTTACGAGGTGACACGAACTTAAGGGCTCTAATCACACACAATGTAATATTTATGCCATGCTGAACGGCATGTGAGTCTGGTTAAAAAAAAAATTCCCCATGTTACCCCATGTATTACAAGTTGCAATACAACAAGTCAAGAAGAGAAAGATGATCAAAAAAAATGAATTGACTTTGCATGTGATACTTCACTTGAGTTCCTGTTTAAGCATGACTGATTTACCAAAGCAATTCAGGTATTTGTAGCTCAAAAAGAAGGGCCTGATGCCAAAAAAGGCTGTTCTCATTTGTTCTGCAGTACACACTCAATAAGTCTATATCTGCCATGATCCTGTAATCACTTCACGGCTCGTCTCTCCCGCTGAGACCTCGTCGGTTTGAAAGGGCTGCCCTCAGTCGAGCAGCTAACCTAGCTTTCTGTAAACCATCTCATCTTTGGGACAGACACGTTTTAAGGGAGCTAACAAACAGTGTGAGGTATCTTTTGTATGTGTTTGTGCATATGGGTGTGTAAGAGTGTGTGCGTGTGTGTGCGCACCAAGTGCACCTCCCTGGCGCTGTAAAGTAGGCCAACCCAATTCATCTCAGGGAGGAGCAGCAGAAGTGTTGTTGTGTTTTCTTCTGACAGTAAAGGTGATAACGTCCCTCGTTATGCAAATGAGCATCCCATTATTTAGGCTGGGTGTAATGCAGCGAAGCTGTCAGCGGTGTCGCATTAAAACCCCTCCATCGTTCACCTTCTTCTTTTTCGTTTTCCTTCTTTTTCTTCTTCCTCCCTTGTCCCTTCTTCTTTTCGGCTCTTTCTGAAACGCATTTCCAGGCGGCTGCCAGAACGAGTCTGAGACATTGATGTTGCTACGTGTGAAAGATGTGTCACTCTGTCTTCCCCTCCGTCTACATATCTGCCTCTCTCTTGCTCTTTGATAAGCAGATTTCAGAAACTTAAGTATGAGACGTTCGCACAGACAAACCCTGTAGATCTTCCTTGGTGTTAAAGTGTTGCATCTGAGTGAGAGAGTCAGGAAGGAGAGGAAGGAGAGATTCTGTGTTGCTAAGGTGAATGCTATGATTCATTTGTTTCATGGAGCAGTTCAATTCTGCCTCAATTTTCTCCGTATCATCATAGCATGTGGCTACTTCATAAAATTCTACACCCAGTTATTAAAATCTCTCATTACCACGTCAAAACCTATTTGTCAAAGACACACATTCTGCAAGACAAAGAAAAATTTAGTGCTGATAATAATCAGCCGGTGTTTGTCTACTGTGGTCTCTATTAATACTGAACCTCGACGTTAGGCTTTATTAGCATCTGCACACCGCTCGTCACACTTTGTGCGAGCTGTTAGCAATAGAGAGTCTTAGCGCCTGCGTGATGAAATTAAAGCTAGCATGATGATTGTTTGAAGGACTACTGTTGAACAAGGAGCAAAACAACCCGGAGACAAGCTGGTGATAATGACTAGATTACTGGGTAAATATTTACCGAGATGCAGTCAGGGAGCTGGCACAAGTCGTGTTCGCCAGTCTCAGTTGTGCTTGGCCTAGCCGAAAACTCCGACAATAGCGGCTAACCACATCAGAGAGTGTGCTTTATGTTTGCATGCTCAAAGAAACACTCTCATTAATTGAATCATGTTTGTTCTTCCTTGTTTGTCGCTATATTGTTTGGTAAAAATGCTTTAGAGGAAGTAATACAGTAAGACAGTTAGCGTTTGAAGCATGCACACACACACACACACACACCCCATCATCATCATCATCATCATTTTAGACCACAGATAAGCGCAATCAAATTTACACTAGAACGATGAACTACTGTAGACATGAGCACAGCTGGTAAAACAACTCTGTCAACCACACACACACACACACACACACACACACCGGGATGTTCAATCTTCCCACATAAGCGTGGTTGCCCTTATGAGTATAAGCAGTATGTTGTTATGCTTGTGTACATGTGTCAGGATGTGTGTATGTGTGTGTCTTTTAGATTGACAAAAAGACACAGATAGAGAAGGACAGAAAGAGAGAGAGAGAGAGAGAGAGAGAGAGTTTGTTAAGCCAATTTACTAATCCATGGCCAAAGCACATGAGGAGAGAGAGAGAAAGAGAGGAGGAACACGAGGGAGAGAGAGCCAAGAGTGAGATCCTTGGCTTAGAGTGAGAGAGGTCATAGTGGATGCCATAAGACAGCGATGGAAGCTTAGTTTGATAAGCTGGCTCCTTATGTAAGTGTGACTGCAAGGACAACAGAAACGAGGGAAACATGAAGAGAACATGGGAGAAACAGAGAGGATGATAGAGGGAGAGATGAGCAGGTCTCTCAAGGGAGAGAGGGAGAAGCGCTGCTGCTGACCCTCCCATCTGTTAACTACGCCTCTTTTCTACTGCCACAAATAAGAATGCTAGAGAGGAAGAGAGTGAGAGGGAAGAAGAGAAAAGACAAAGAGAAAAAGAGCGCCAGCACAGAGATGTAATGAGCTGCTAGGCATTTTTCTCTCTCTTTCTTTCCATTTCCCCCTCTCTCGACGAGAACTGGAGCTAAAAGGGCAACGGGTACGAACAAAAGCAGGCGCAATTCTGGGTCGTTTCATTCCCAAGTGTTCCACTTAGGGAGAAAAAAAAAATTACACTCAATTGTATTTGTCAAAGTCCTAATAGAGTGAATTTGACTTCTTGTGCTTGCTTATCAGATACAGGCTGCCATGTTTAAGTGTATTAGCACACTATATTTGGTTAATGAGGTGTAATGAAACGTCGTTGCAGCAACTACACATTGATGTTGGATCATATTACGGTCCTAATACACAGCACATATAGGTCAAAACCTTTAAATCATGCTTATGAAATCTCCAGTGGTGTCCTGTGTCAGGCCACACCGTATACCTTGTTACCCATCTCAGCTTGCACTGTCACCACAGTCGTCTCCCCTCTCTCCTGCACATCTGCAACATATTTGGTAATAGCATGTGCTTGAGAAAAGGCAAGTACCCTCTATCCTCACAGGGAAATGTGGTCTCAGAGATTTGAAATAACATATTACAGCGCAGTAAGTAAACCTTTTAGGAGGTGTGCGATACATTAAATAAACCCCCGCACTTTTCAAATAAACTCCCATTTCCTTGAAGAGACCAGAAAAAAAACCGTCTTCAATGGTTCTTCCTGAATAATTTGTGTGTTAGGACAATCTCTAGTCAAGTCTCACACTTGGAAGTCTTTTTTCTTCCTTCTTCACGCTTAATCCCTGAAGCACATTTTCTTCCTCTCCTAACTGCGTTTATTTTCTTAGAGCCGATTTTATTTAATGCACTTATTTGCAGACAGGCAGCTGTTTATCAGCGATAGTTAATGGTGCGCAGGGAGACAGGCAGGCCATAGCGAGTGGATCCTGGGAGGCCTATTGTCTCTGTAATGTCATTACATGCACAGGCTCTTGAGTGTTGTACTGGCTGCTTGAGGGAGATACGAGCTCTGACGAATGGCTACCATGACTGTCCATCCAACACGCAATGGGATGACTGACCTAAACTGGAGATTCAGCTTGGCGGAGTTGGGCTTTCAGAATTGTGGGCTTTCGCAGCAGGATGCTTTACCACCTTCTAAGCTTAAGAAGATTGTATGTGTGGGCTTTAAACAACGTACTGTAATAAAGATACAGTACTGTAATAAAGATACAGTATGAATTGTCTTTGGCCCCCATTTTGTTTAGCAGTAGGGAGAGATGGAACTGATGCTAATATGAAAAATAATGAAGTACAATTAACAAATTTTCATACAACCAACATTTCACAGGACTGGTCTTACCTTCTAACTCAACTGGACAGAGCAACAGGAAACACACACAGACTCACACAAACACAGAGCCTGGAGGAAGGATGTGACATCAGCAACCACAGACAATCAAAGGTGTAAAGGTGCTTCCTTTCCTAAACTGTTCCAGAGTGCACAAAATGGGAACCAAAACTCCTGCGCTTCCTTCTCCAAGCCAGAAAAGAAGAGACAAACAGAAAGAAAGAGAGCTGAGGCTCTCACCGCCACCGCTGACCGTAACCAAACGGCCACTTTCTGTTGCAAGCACTGAATGCAAAGGATTCTGGGCCAAGAGGGCAACAGAGTTGACAAAGTTGACACACGAACCAGTCTTCCAAAACCACTTACTAAATGACGTCACTGCATTCCTACAACACATGGATTTGAGTTTCGACATTACACATTACAAACCCTGAATGACTCTATAGTTTTATGGCACTCGTAAATTTGCCACTTACGGCATGAAAAATAGAGCGGAATGTCACATGACTTTATTAGCAAATGTGTGAACTTATGGATGAACTGCGTTTCGGCAGGGTGGTGTTTGGTGAATAGGTCTTTTCAGTTTCTATGTGAGATTAGGGCATTCGATGGAAAAAGGAGAGGTTTCATTTACACCACACAGAGTGTTCTTTCAGGGTCCCGCCATCTCTCCTGTCTCTCTTGCAATCAGCTGTGCATTTCTTTTTTAAAACGCAAAACAACTTCTCATGAAGAAAAAAACCTCTCTTTGTGAAATAGCTGCAGGCCTTCCAGTGTTTTATCAAATGAGAAGAAAATGTGACATGTTTATCCTCTGAGTCTCTCAGTCTGTTTCAGTACCCAAGGACTTCGGTATCCAAGGTAGTTAAAGCGATTGTTATTAAATGCCTGCAAACAAAGCTGTAAGGTGAAAGATGAAGGTATTTCAGAAGCTCTTCTGGATGATCTGCCATTAATAATGTATGTACGGTATTTATCTATCTGAAATGTTCATTCCTAGAATATGGCCTTGCATTGGGAACATGTGACCACACAGAGTAGTAAACGAGCTGGATGGATGAAGGGGTGCTGACAGCAGTCTTGTCCCTCACTCAGTCAGTAAACAGTGAGTGTGGCCCAACACGGGTAAAGCGAGCCAGGTGAGAGCCGTCTGTCAGTTAGCCATTGCAAAGCCACCCAAGGACGACGTGGCTCGATACATGCGTCAGGGAGAGGCAGCTGCTCAGCACAGAGATATGGTGTGTGCAGGCATTGTATTAAGTGAAACTGTCCACCTGTAGCAGGATGGATTTTGGATGTAAAATAAAATGTTCTAAGAAGAAAAATGAAAGCGTTTAAAGGAGAACGACTAAATGTAAGCAGAATTCTCAGTGACCACATCTGTTTGAAATCTGTGTGCTTTACACTTCACTGCACTGTGAATGAGTTCAGAATTCAGTGGAAGCATGTCATATGAATGCGCAGACTGTATAGGTTGGTTGGTCACCAAAATAAAAAAATAAAAAATAATAATAATAATAATTACAAAAAATTAAAAAGTAAAGTAAGAAAAGTCATGGGTTGTGGGAAGGGAATCAGTGATGTTCTGATCAAGGCGAAGAAAAATGCTGCACTTGCAATAACTGCAATATTTTACAGGAAAACAGAGAGGCATGGGTGATTTGACTAAAGAACCACAATCGAGCGTTTGAGTTCTCCTTCTCCTTCTCCTCACACATCTGCAAGAGCAGAGCTGTGTTTATCAGCAAATGCCTAACCACTACCACGTCACGCATAGTGGTCTAGATCCAGGTGCAGCCACAGAGAGCACTGCGGGAGGCTTGCACAAAAACGTAAGAAAAGTTACGTAAAAACGTAAGACAACACTAGCTGACTTTTGATCAGCTAACAAAGCTGGATGAAAGAAAACATTTAAAGCGGTGACTAGAAAAGACAGGAATAAATACAAGCAGGGGCCATGTTTGCTTGGTGAGTAATTTCCCCGCTACACTAACACAGCCCTGAGCTGTGTCACTTGGAAGAGACAAGGCCTGGCAACATCGGCCAATTATGTTATCAGCAGAGGATGAGAGCATCTTATGATGTTAGCCTTGTTCAGGGGTCGGAGGGGCATTGAGGGGCTGCGGCATGTCTGCAGGCTTAGATGATCCTCTGATTATTTCATCGCACTTTTTTTTCCCGTCGCGCGCACATCCTCCTCGGCCCCCTCACCACCTCAGCATTCTAATCAGACTAATTAAAAGCTTTGTTCATTTGGAGCTCTCCGATGACAATTTGTTTCACCCTACCCTACAGCGGTCCTGTGAAAAAGAGAATTAAATTTGATCTTCTGACAGCAATTATTAAACGTTCCCTCCTGGCTTCAATTAAGCCCAGAGGCTAACGTGGCTCAGAGACTGAGAGCGGGTGCCAACATACCCCCTTCTCACTTCTGCCTCTTCTTTTTCTCTTTTTCTCTCCCCTTGATATCCTTCTCTTCAGTTTTTTTTTCATGACGCAAATATGTACAGTAAGCCACTGAGGCACTTGATATTGAAGTGTTTTGCAGAAATTGAGTTTTTTTTTTCTCTTTCTTCTGATGCCTGGCCAAGAAGTCAGAGCGAGGGAGAAAAGGGAAGTGAAGCAACCTCCTCTTTTTATCCCGATCAATCAGCATGTTCAGTGATTGCACAGTTCTTTTTTTTTCATATTGAGTAATTCAGCAAAGATGGTAAAAGTGCCTTTTTACCAGAAGTTTTGGTTTAGTTGCAGTATATCTACGGTAACCTAACAAAATCTGGAATAAATCTGTCAGCAGGCATATGTTATTAGACATACATTCCTGTCTAATCAAAATCACCAAATCTCTTCCATTGAATCGGTAATTTATATTAAACGTATAATCCGATAGCTATTTATAATCAAGTTCGAACAGTTGCATTTCAACTGAGCAACTCTAACACCTGCTCCTTTATCAGTGCAAGTCTACGCTTTCTGTCTGTAAGCAAATTATATGACTTTCAGAAATTGTGCAGCAGGTTTTAACTGTCAAATATTTCAAAATGAGTGTACAAAGATGTAGATCCAACACCAAAATATCCTAAAACACTAAACAAAAATAATCATAGACTCACAGGTCAATCTTAAAAGCTTTAATGTTTCAAAACAGACATTTTGTCAGAGAAAAGTTGAGAGAAAGACATGAAGACATGGCACTTCAACAAGGATGTCCTTCATAGCTTCGACCTGAGCTTTTCTTTTTTCCCAATCTTCCTCTCTCTTTCCTCAGTCCCAAAGCGCTGTACAGAAATGAAGTAACCCAGATCGAAAAGAGGATGAAAAGACAGGCTGTAAACTCGCCTTCGGTGGAAAGCTATACAGTCATCCCTGCCACCTCTTGTTTTCCGAAATGATGTCACAGTCATTTCGACATTACCACAAGCTGATTGGGCTGATTGTTGAGAGCACTGCCGCGCTGTTGATCTCTCGCATCATTTAACTCTGATTGTTACAGTTGGGGTTTGTCTAAACAAGCAACCAGGCTGCCATTTTTCTTTCTCTCCTCCTCATGTCCTTCAATTCTTTCTCTGTCCCTCAATTGCTGTGTGGGTAGCTCTTCTCAATATGTAATTTCCTGTCCATTAGCAATGAGGGAAGAAGTAAAAAAATCTGTTAAGCCCATATCCTCTTCATGTCATCATCCTCATTATTCATCACTTGACCTAGCCAGATCATAACACTGTTTTTATGCAATAAGAAAACCCCTTGAAAATCATAGAACTACTTTTGACTTTCTAAGAAAGGCATAGATACGTCCAGACCCATGGTGTAAAGTGTGAAGGAAGGAATATGGCATACCCCAGGGGCCAGCCCAATCCGTAGTCTTTCATTATGGGACCGGCATAACCCTCCTCCCTTCTCTCTTCTCCACTCCTCGGCGTGTTTGTAGTGGTGAGAGAAGTCGGCAAATGCCACAAACGCCGGGCGCGCTCCGTTCTGGCAACAACTCGGGCCGACCTCATCAAAGCGAGCCCTCATAATTTGTCACAGAAAGCAACCAATTAAAATGCGTTAGGGGAAGAGGAAGGCCTACGAGCGGGGTGGGGGGAATGACAGTGGAAGGGTGGCAGGGTAAATGGGCAAAAAGATAGCATCTGATTAAAGAGTCCACACAGCTGTGGCGAATCAACCAGGCCCAAACTTTGAAAGGAAAAAAAAAAAACTAAAGGCTTAAGAGGAGAGCAAGGCGAGGTGCAACACTGACTGGATTTGCACTGTGTTGATGCTTAACGCTTCAGAACGAGAGCGTAATACGGTTTAGAGTGGGCTGGACATTTTGAATTGATTTACATACATATCTTACACACATATCGTTTAAAACATTCATATGACTACCACAACCCCCACCTAGCAGCCCTCCTATTTTTGCAAATAGCAAACGAGGCATGACCTGACTAATATTGAAAAATCTGTAGGGTGTATTATATATTGTTCGGTGAACATGTCATCATTGCCGATAAATTCCTACTTCTTTCCTTCCTACCTCTCCTTCTGTATGAGAAGAGTCTCCTCCTGTATGAATAAAAAAAAACTTTTATGACGTATTTTATATCCTTTTTCCTCTCAAAAGCATCTGTTCTGCCTTTTTGTAGGAATAGCTTGTGAACTATGATGTGTGATGTGTATGTATTTTTTCCTTGTTGTTGGATTTGGTGGCGGGCCTGTACACATTTGCATAGCCTCCTTTGCAGTGTGATTCTTGTGTTTCGCAGCTGTGGCAGGCGTGTTTTTTTTTCCTTTCTGTTTTCTTGCATGAGATCACAAAAGGGTGACAAGGAAAGTTTGGGTCTTTTAGCCTGTCTGATGCTCTGTGCTGATTTGCCTGGCTAGTGCTTCTTGTTCATTTTCTCTGTAATGGCCCAGTGAAAAAAGGCATAAAGCAAAGCAGGACAAATTTAAAAAAAAATCTTTTCAGTTGAATTTAAAAAAAAAAAGAGAGAGAGAGAGAGAGAGAGAGAGAGAGAAAGAAGGCTACTACATCCTTGTTTGGGGGAGGGTATCAAAAAATAATGACCCTTCTAATTACTGTTATTCTGACGCTAATCGCTAGCTCCCGCTGAATACTGTGTGTTTCTTGATCCGGCTGATAACAAGAGGAAAGAAAACAAGGAGAGGCAAGTGCCTACAGCCATTGGTGTATAAATCAAGTGTGTATGTATGTGTGTTTTGGATCCTGCTCCAGAACCTTATCCTCTCCATCTCTGCTACTTTTTTTGTTTTTTTGTTTTATTAGGTTGCTTTGGGAAAGTGCAGGCTGCGTAGAAGGGGGAGGGAAGCTGGTTCACAAGGCCTCAGCCACTCAGTGCAGAGACATGCACCAATTCCCTCTGCACCCTCTCCAGCTGCACCGTTCACATAACCTCGCCTGTCCCCTTCGGCTAATGATAGCAGAATCTGTCTCTCCCTTCTCTTCCTCTCTCTCCCTCCCTCCCTCATCTATACTCGCACCCACAGTCTTTTCCACTCCCTTACACCACTGCTGGGCACACATCCCTCATTCCCTCTTCTGTGAACTTTGCTTTCCCTTTTTGTTGACATGAGTGTGTTTTCCGAGCTATTGGCCCTCCTTTTTTCTGTGTTTCTCCACCCTGAGAAAAGTCCTGAGGTCGTTTGACTCCAGGATGGACTGAGAATGCAAGAGAGACTACTCACTCATCCCCCACAAACACCCCCCCCCCACCCGCTCGCCTGGTCCACCTTCCGAGCTCACACTGATAACTCTCCCCCAGTTTTTCTGTTATCGTCCTTTCCTCCAACATATCCCTCACTCTGCCTCAGTGTGCCTGGGTCTGCTCCTGGCTGCAGCACTTGGGCCAGCGCTCCTGCTGCGCATTATCCCAAATAAACAACTCATTACACATGTAATTAACCGAGGGGGCTATTGCAACAGCGGAAGCTAATCCGTGCTAACATTAGTGGAGGAGGGAGATGCATGGGTTGTGTGTGTGTGTGTGTGTGAGAGAGAGAGAGAGAGAGAGGTTAGCATTGAGAAGGAAGAGGAGGGCAATTGAAATAAATCAAATCCATATCCCACTGAAAATTAACAATTGTTCTCCCCTTTCTATCGCGCTCACTATCTCTCTTGCACGCGCTCTGTCGTGTAGGGTAATCCCCATGGAGTTCACATTGCTCTTGTTTTCTGAACAATCTGAGAAATGGGTCATCAACATGCTGCATGGCAGAGATTTGATAAAAAATGAAAATAAGGCATTTTCCCTGGTAAGAAAAATCATGTGCTTTCTGCAATTGGCCAGCTTAATTAGCGCACAAAGCATCAGACAGTGAGATGGATAGATGGGTGAGGCGGTGGGGTGGGGGGTAAAAATCCTGCCTAATTACTATGAAAATGCAATAAATATTTTTTATTGCTAAAGATGCACTAGTTCAGGAAGATCAGGCCTCAGATTACAGAGGCAAAGTATCTCAATCACTATGCTTGTTTCAGTACAACTTTTTTTTTATTTTTATTTTTTCAATAGCAGAGACGTGTCCTGAAACATTATACCAAATGCTGTGTGTATTTAGTCAGATGTATTTATTTCAAAGGTGACAGGAAGTGGGTGCAGGGCCTTTGTCCACTCTGTATCGCTATCATTCTGCTGTCACTGTCACTCTCTCCTTCTAGCTTATAATTTATCGGCCTAAAGAACGTCCCTGCAGGAGACAGATACAGATTGTGTGAATCTGTAAGGATGTTTTCAGAGTCACATCGAATAACACTACACCATTCATTTCAATCCTCGACAATGCTAGACTAAAACAAAAAAAGAACATTAATATTAGGCCACACCTTAAAATTTCCTCCGAATAAAAATACAAATCTTACATCATATTTTGTTTTGTGTTTTAGTTGGTTGGGCGACAAAAACGACAAAAATACAACACAATGCTTGAAGACAGTTATCCAATACTTCACATGCATCTCAACCTTTGTTTTTTTTCTGTTTTTTTCTGAGGCTTGCCACCGTGTTGCAAAACACGAAATGCACCAACAAAGCAGTGCCAAATTGTAAGAACCATATGTTTAATCAGCTTCATAATATTTTATTCATGAGCTTGTTGCCTTCACACTCTCTACAACTGGCTGAAAACACTTTAAGAAGTTTGCAGTGTTCTACATAGGCACATGATCCCCACAATGCGTTCGCAAAAGCATAATGTGATGTAATTTCTTGCAATAACAGCAGCATATTGTCATATCACCCACACCGTGTGTATAGGTAGTGGGTGAGCAACTTAGTGAGTGTATTTCAGTCCACAGAATTTATGAAGAAATGAAATAAATGATTCATGTATATAAATAAGGCATGTTGTGGACATGGAACTGATTGCATCTACGCAAGAACTTGCCTTTATTAACACCGGTTTCACCACATGCAGGGGTGTTTTATGTGGTCGGGAAAAAATGGTAGAATATATATCAAATGAAGTTCACCAAACGAAGCAATGAGAGCTGGAAGAAAGGGAGAGAGACACACGGGTGCTGGATGTCAGTGGAACTGCAAAGGTAGCCAGAGTCTCGGCATGGATCCCCTCACTTCCTCTGCTATTTATAAACCTATTCACAGCTCTGGTCCAAAAATAATACAGCCACCATTTTTAACTCAACAATACTGTGAGCTCACACAGGTAGCCACCGGCGCGCGCGCACACGGGACGAGCCGAGCGTGGGCGATCACGAGGGGAGAAAAGTTAATCTCACGGCTGAGCTATTTCTGTCGGGACAGCGCTGTTTAGGAAGTACGGGCCGCAGGCAAGCTAGCAAGCTTAATACCACGCCCGTGTTACTTGCACTCTGACATGGGAGCTCCTTGATTGTCAGGGTTGAACACACACGCATAGACATATACACACATGTGCACACACACACAGACACACACACACACAGTTATAACCACACAAGGTTATTTGTTTTTCCACTGGGGCCTACAGGAGCAGCTGCAGGTGAACGCAACCACCCCCGCAAGTCCACTCATTCAGAGAGAAGCAAGGTCCCTCTCGCTTTCGCATCTCTCTCTCTCTCTCTCTTTTTCTTTCTCTCCATCTTTCTTTCTGTCTCTCTTTCTCATTTTGTCATTCTTTCTCTAATCTTTCTCCTTCTCCTCTCTTCTCTTCGCTGCTCTTCCACCAAACCTTGAAGTTTCAAATGAAGTGCTCCTCTCATTCATTATGCATACAACTCTGCACTGCACATTTCCTCTCTTTCTCTCTCCCCCTTCTTTCCTTCTCTCCTTTTCCAGACAGTGCATCTGTAATAAAATTAATGACATCATTGGCTGCACTTCGGAGGAACTACTGGAAGAAAAGTCATACATCAAAGTAAACACACTGTGCTGCGGACAGGAAAGAAAGAAAGAAAGAAAGAAAGAAAGAAAGAAAGACATCTTTAATAAACCATTTACTCTCTCTCTATTTTCATCACATAGTTAGAAGAAACTATAGATGGTGGACAAGTAAATGGATGCTAAGCATTGAAAACAATGGTTTTAAAGAACAGAGTGCAAGTCAGCAGTGATTGAGTCAAATCCACAGCGTGAAGGGCCTGTTCTCTTACTCAGCAATTCTCCGAATAAAAAAAAGTGGAAAGAATTACATCTAAATGAAACACCTATAATGGAAACCCAGATGTCTGTCGAATAGGGATGGGCAATAGGCAAAGACATTTATACAATACATGATTCATAGGATGGTATTTAGGTTTGCTGACAAAGTGGCAACATTAGTGCCCTATTTAAAAGAAAACACAAATCGAAGGATATTTCTGTTTAGCAAAATTGAAAGTAAGTGAAAAATAGATTTCGATATTTAATTAGTACAATTACAATCAGTATTATAAAAGTATAGATAATGGCCACTTCTCAAAACACTCATACATGCTGCATTGTTCACTGTATTGAAAGAGTAAAATGATTTCCTATTAATCAGGTACGCTATAAATTAAAGTTGCTTTCTATGTGTGCAGATTTAAGGCTACAGCAGCCTGAAGGAGGGAGCCAGAAGCAGAAGCAGGCTCAGTTGATGGGGCGCGAGGTGACAGCCTGTTGAAGGGCCCTGTACAGCAGCCACCCCAAACACAAAGGCATGAAGTGTCATAACGCCAGCCCCTCACACGCCTCTCCTCTCTTTCTCTCCCTCCTTCCATTTCTTTCTCACTCCCTTTTTTTTTTGCCCCACTCACAGCGCGTCCACTGCGCATCCTTTTCTCTTGCCACTCCAGCCCCCTGCTTCGATGACAGGGTGGTGCTGATAAAGGCGCAGATGACTGTGGAAATATATACAGGTGTGTGCGGCAAAAAAACACAGAAAAGGCTGTGCGGCGCACTAATGCAGTGCACGTGCTGCCTAAAACTCAACCAAGAATGGAACAAAAACTTTACCCCTTTTTACTCTCTACACTCAAACAGCAAAGGTGATTCACGCTCGTCGTGTTTCATCCCAGTGCAGCTACTGTAGTGTTTTTCAGTGCTGGCTAACAAGAACATGAGTATAGTGCATGATAAAATAAATGTGTCACGACCCCCTTTGAAAAAAGCGGCTCAAGGGCCTCCACCTTCCGAGCCCATTGTGGAGACAGGATCTACTAAAAATATCCCCTGTGCTAGTCTGACGGCGGCTTTTCAGATGGATGCTGCTCCTGGCCAGGACACAGAGGGCCCTCTGTCCCCCTCCTTCACTCCCACCAGAGGATGTTACAGAGTGACAGGGCTATGCTGCCCCCACTGACAAAGATAAATTACATTCGCTGGAAAATATTTCAGCATCCCCCCCCACACACTTCCTTCTGCATCTCATTTTTTTTCACTTATTTTTCAGCATTTCTTGGGCATTAGCCAGCACTACGATAGTTCTGTGACATGCTACTGCTTCATGATGGGACCTAGAGTCGCTCTTGCTGAGGAGTGCACTTGACAAACACACCAGGCTGAACATATTAAAGAAGAGTTGCAGTTCTGGGTGGGTTTCGCCGAGTGGTCCGAATCACCATAAAATCAGGATCTCAGGGAGCCATTATCATTTACAGGTTATATTTGAAATGTCATCTGATTTTAAGCTAGGGTCAGCTACCAAAAATAAAACAGCAATAAACGAACGAGAGCTTCGTGCCTTTAACTAGTGCATGCTCACACTGACAACGAGCACATATGTTGCTAAAAAGGAAAAAAAAGGAAATCTTCTTAGAGGCTTCTCCATGTAGGGGTGATCCAATATTTAAAATTCTTCTCTTAACATTTTTCCTCTCTTATCTGTGCCTATTCGTTTCTCTCCTCCTTTTCCATAACTGTGTGCAATCAGGACACTTGGACATCGTCGGAGATATTAAATACTGGTGAGGAACGCCAGCGGTTTTGACTTTTTCAGACCACCCAGTGCAATGCATGTGCGTGACACAGAGGCCCTAGGAGCAAACAGGAGGTTCCTTCAGTACTTTACAGTGCTATTTAGCATGATATTCTTACTGCATAAGATTCAGTCATATGGATGATAAGATTAGAATCATGCTGTCTTCATAACTGTACACATTCGCACCTTCCACATCACACAGCCTCTTTCAAGTCGGCTCGGTCGTCTTTCACAGCTCTTCTCTGTCTGCGCGTACACAACCACAGACAAAAAATGTACCAAACTCCGGCACAACCCTGACGCCCACCCTACCTTCCTGCATGCACCTCGCAGGACTCCACCCAAGCATACACGCAGCAACGGTGTATAGCATGAGAATGAGCCCGTAACACATGGCAGAGCTTTGGAAACGAGCATTGTTCAGCTCGACATTATGCTGAAATATTCTGAAATATGTTTTACAATGTAAGCAGACATCAAAGGCAGTTTAATTCCTCTGTGATCTCACAAACACCCCTGCCAAACAAAACCCATATAGTCTCTTCCCTGTTCCACTGAAAGAGCATTGCCAGGGATCACTGGTAATTACTAGATAGAGGCAAAGGCAGAGACGAAAGTCACCAGGACAGGATTAGGTACTTTTGGGTACATTTCCCTGACGCTGATGCATCGTATACATTCAAGTGCAAATTTACCGGTCTGAATCAGGCTGTGTGTAAATTAAAATAATTAGACAATAGAAAGAAATAAAAAATAGTACAAAAAAATTATAATAATATCAGTAAACAAATCTCAATAACAGTTTCCATAAACAAGTTATAGTAATAAAAAGTTCACTTTTTCTTAGAGCGGCTTAATCACCTGTTTGCGCTGGAAACTTACTGAGACTTACGCGTTTGCCTCCGAGCTTAAGCATTAAAAATAAACATTCGCTAACCTCGAAGGCAAAGATCACAGAGTGACGGGCAAAGGCACTTGAAATAAATTTTGCTCAATCGACAGTGAAAATCGTTTGCATTTAACAAATGCATTTGCTCACACATGCCACCATGAAGTACTTTATAAGAAGGCTCCCCTTTGTGCAAAAGATAAATAAGCAGTCACAAAACTGCAAGACACACTGATTTCCTTACCTCTGGGCAAGAAAAGTGCAATTGCTTCTAATTACTAATTACTGCTAGATCTTGCCAATCTGAAATTGCAAATGGAAACATTTTTGTAAACTCTTTATGCCCCTGACAAACATTTATGGACTTTTCCTAAGCTAAACTCTGAAGCATAATAATGTGGGCCATTAAATACTTTAATTCTGATGGTGGCAAGTTAGCATTTAAAGTTTTAACAGGAATGCCTCTATGATTTCCTCTCACTAATTAGATATCCAAGCACCATTACAATAGTTTAAAAGATGATGAATTTGAACTAGAGCTACAGTTCAAAATCTGAACAGCAAAATTCCCAGCAGGTGTTACAGTATTGTGTGTCTGATACACACTGTGTGCTCCATGCCCCTGACAATCGGTTTAGGTCCTCTAGCCAATCCTGGTGACACGTGTGGAGCTAATCCCGCTCTTTGGGGGAACTGTAAGGCCATGTTGTCACTGTTGGTTTTGTGAATCGACACTGGCAAAATCCCTAGTGATTTCCCGGAGACGACAGGTCTGAGGAGGACCTGTGTGCATGTGCGTATGTGTGTGTGTGTGTGTGTGTGTGAGAAAGAGAGATAGAGAGAAAGAGAGAGAGGGAGAGAGAGGGAAAGAGAGAGCTTTCTGTATATCTTCATGTTAACATGTGAGTGTGTTCACCTTCCTGCTGGGCAGATTAGCCAAACTCTAAATCCCAAGAGAACAACAGGTGAGACATGTACACACACACACACACGCACACACACACAAAGCGGAGCTTCATTGATTGCATTTAGTATCAGAGGAAACAGGTTCACACAGTGTGTCTCAGGTCACTTTTGTCTAGTAAACACATAGTTTACAGTAAACCCTGAAACTCATTTTGAAGCAATGTTTATATATATATATATATATATATATATATATATATATATATATATATATATATATATATATATATATATATATATAAAATCTCTTTAAAATGACAGACTGTAGACTGTACAATGCACTGAACTCTTGCGGCCAAACCTCCTTGCTCAAAGTTTCAATACAGATGCGACGCTCAAAAGTACTCTCCTAATCATACAACTCATATCGCATATTGCTCATAAACCCTATTTAATTATTATATCAAACAGTGATATTTTGAGGTTACCTGTTTAATTAAGGACGTAAAAAGGCAACGAGAGAAATCAAACTCGGAGACGCACCAAAATCTTATTACCAGCAATATTTATATTCCACTTTAATCCCTGTGAGGAAGAGCACATTTTATGAACTTTAGGGTTTGCAGATAGAATTTCAAGCAAAATAACGTGGGTAGGTCAACTCAGTATGTGTTTACATATTGCTAAATTTCTCCATGATTTTTAGACATGCGAATGTTAATGTACTCTGTATTACTAGGGTTATTTATTTATTTATTTATTTGTAAATTTAAAAATACTGTGATAGCGATGGGTTGGATCATGTTTGAAATAAATAAATGCTTAATAAGCTTTAACTGCACTATATATACTTTTGCCTGTTTTTTTTCAAACACCAAATATCAATATGACCAGCTTTTTTCTAATAATAATAATAATAATAATAATAATAATAATAATGAATTATTAAAATAAAAATTAAATTTTATATTATGTGGACTGGTTACAGTGATTTAAATGACAGTATTTATGCCCTTACACCTTAGACAAACATTTAAAATAACATGGAAATGCAAAAACTTTAAATTTAAAGTCTGTATAATAAAATGAATGACCTTTTACACGATACATCCCCCCCATCAACAGATCTACAGCAATAATACGCACATGTCCAGAGACTTTGAGTCAAAAGAAATGTAATAATATGAGGCCAGAACTTTCTGAAGTTTTCAACTAGTCGTGAAAGAAATGATAATAATATGATAATAATATTTATAAGATTTTAGCTTCAGTAAGTTGAGAGAGAAGATGTGAGCAGAGCAGTAGTAACACACCGCTGTGTGCTGTGACCCGGTTCATCTCTCATCTCCGTTATATTCTTAATAATAAGGTCAATACAGGAGCTGTTCTACATTTATAACACATTAATAACTGGGGCTTTCAAATATCACTCCCGTTTACTGTAGATGTTATAACGCGTTTGTGGAATTATAGTAAACCTGTCAGAACTACAAGGTCAAAGCAATCTGAGTCTTTTAAAACAATATCACGCGCCTATATTCTAAAGTAAAAATAAACCTTTGGTAAAAGCCTAATTTACCGTCGCGTGAGAGCTGAAAATGTAACGGTGACCTCACGAGAGCCTGACAACTTTTACTTGGAAGTGGCACGCGCAAGAGTCTACTTAGCTCCTTCACAATGATCTCTGGAATAGTCTAACACTGAAAGAAACACATTACAGCGACAAGACGCAAAACATTGTCACTATCTCGTGCAGACGTTTACTTACTTCATTCTGTATGAAATGTGGCCGGTGGAGCGTCCGTCCTTCCCGCCGGAGTGACAGAACGCGGAAAGGCGTCTAGGGAAGCCGGGGTGGACTTGGGACCTTCGCTTAGCTTTTTTTTTTTAAATCCACCACGGATGGGGAAGAAACTCAAAAACAAAACAAAACAAAAAAAAACAAAGAAGAGAAAACAAAACGACACGCCACGCGGGCAAGAGTGTCGCTTTTTTGTGTGTGTGTGAAACGAACACGGCAGCGGGATTGTCGCGTGAAGCTGGTGTGTGTCTCGCGCCGTTCGCGTCTACCGGTAGAGGCTGCAGCTGAAGGATGTTCAGCTCTGCTCCGCTCGTGCACTTCTCTCCCCCTCAGTCAGCGGCGCGTGCCTCTCCCTCGCCCTCTCCGCGCCACGACAACTAATCGGGTTTACTCATGAAGTGGGGGCGGGCTCACATCACTCCCGTGTTTTAATGAAGGCAAAAAAAAAAAACACCCACCCCACGCGTAATAACGCCTTATTATCTTCTATCTCTATCTCATACCTGGAGAAGCGCGTGAAGCCTACTCCGGACACCTTTTCACTCGTTTGGGAATTAAACAGGGTCGTTGTTCCCATGCACAGGCCTGAAGAGCGCAGAATTGACGGAGAAGTTTTATAGACACTAACTGAGTGTGTGCACGCGCACAAATAAAGGTACCAGCCTGTACTTTTACTTGTCGCTGTGTTGTACCTCTACTATGCATCTTCATACCTTCAGTAATAATTTAAATCATATCAATTGGACATTAAAGTAAAAAAAAAAAAAAAAAAAAGCTGACAGTTCACACAGAAGTGATCTGTTCGTGTGAGTGATTTTTTAAGCATGTCTTATGTTTGCACTGTGTTCTGTGTGAGTGGTCATTAAGATAGTGTTATGTTTGCACTGTAAACTGTCATGTAGTAGCTATCATTAGGGTCTTTTTTTTCCCTAAATTACTCCATGTCCAGCACTGTGTTGTAGTTTTGTACGTTGAAGTGTGAGCGTTCACAGTAGGATCATTATCAACCGTCAACAAATACCTAGTACACTCAGGCATACTTGGGAAATAAAGCTGATTCTGATTCTGAATAAATGTAAAAATTACACACTGTAGGAATAACACGAGGAGCAGAAAAGTGCAATGTAGAAGTGTGAGCGTTCACAATAGGATCATTATCAACTGTCAACAAATACCTAGTACACTCAGGCGTACTTGGGAAATAAGTGTGACCGTAGAAGTAGTACTAAAGTGTGAGAAGTGTGCGTACTTTTAAGTGTGCGAAGTTAAATAAAATAATATGAATAAAAAAGAATGACTGTATTTATTGTGTGTGTGTGTGTGTGAGTGAGTGAGTGTGTGTGTGTGATGTCTAGAGACCTAGAAAATTTTTAATGAACACTTATACAGTTAATTCAGCTCTAGGTGTGTGTTCAACAGGTAAACTGTATCTTGCCACTGGAGCCTTATTTATCCTTTTAAAGCCCCTGGTTATAACTTAGATGCTTACATTGGTCACATTATTGCACATTATTACAATAGTCTGTTGTCTCATGCATATGGTACATGCAACGTATTTTTTAAAAAAATGAATAAATAAATAATGAATACTAAATTAAACAACAAAATCCTCAGTATTGAATTAACAACTATTATTATTATTATTATTACTATTACTATTATTATTATTATTATGTTTATGTTGATACCTCAGTTTCCTTGATGCATTGAAAGCTTTTTATTGATTGTTTCCAGGTTGTTGTTTGTACCTCCATCCCCCAGCTCATCTTTCAACAGGTTTCCTTTATCTCCTTTATTTTGATTACAGCTGACACAGATGCTAAACATGAACAAGCATGCTGTGATTCGAAAACATTCGCCGGGTTAATATCCCGAAGACAAATCATGCTGAGGCTAAGTAATAGGCTGGAATAATTTATACATGACCACTGTGCTCAGACTTGGTTGCACATAACATTGTATAGTAATGCTGAGAGGTTTGATGAGAGAACAGAAACCATGATTATAGTAGTTCTTTCAGTTCCTCCTCAGATCCCGAAAACACTGACGTCTGTTTCTATATTTCTTCACAGACTTATTGCATTACTAAATCCAGCTTCTGCATGACAGGTCTGTGTTTCTAGTGTAGTTCAGCGACAGACACTAGAGTCAGAGGTAAAACATCAAACAGGTTAATAAATTAATCAAAGCAGGTAATCTGCCTGACAGACTGCAACCAGACCTGCTGGTGTCAGTTTACATGGGATCCCACCTCTGGGTCCCAACTAAATGTGAGCTTGAGAAGCATTTCCTCTTGTTATTCAGGCATTCGAATCAATAGGCTGTGGTTGCAGCAGCTACAGACCTGCTTTAAAGCACAAGATCCTTCCGTCATTTCTGCCAGACTTATAATGTACACCTAACGTGTTAATGCTAATGAAATTTCTGTCAGTTTCATGGGTTGTAAAGCACAGGCAGTGATGTAAAGCAGTTATTAGCTGACTTTTCTGCAAGTTTGGAAACTTTATGTCTCACCCACCACATTCGCAGTTCCTTCAGCTCAATCACTCACTCCTCCAGATCGTCACGCATGCAGCCGCTCTAGAAACGCCTTTTGGATTTTCAGTGTGCGCTCGCGCTTATCTTGGTTGGCATCTGGTAGAGATGAAAAGAAGAGGAAGAACAAAAAAGATTCATTTAGTCCTGCAACATATTTCTGTTATTTCTGTATTAGGACCAAGGGGTGCTGTTCATGTTGCTCAGATTGAATGGGGTAAAAAGAAAAAAAAGAAAAAGAAAGAAACACTAAGCTGTCTTGTGCATATGTATGAGGTGAGAAGGTCCTAGAGGGAGTCAATCAGAGACGAACTGTCTTTGCAGCGCTCACATTTGATTGGCTTTCGCAATTCCTTGGACTCACAACATGCTTTGTCAGGCAGGTGTTATGGACATACTTCTGTACACATATGCTGTCTTGTATACTGGAGAGAGGAAAAAAAATTACTACCTTTCTCACCCAAACAACACTTTGCATGATGTTGTTTATGATTCTTTTATCTAGTTTTTCTTTTATATATATATAACGAAGCCTGGGAATCTGCATAGTTAAAACTCCTAACAGGAACAGATTTAACATCCTTAGATATTTCGTTGTATGAACCATCTGTTACTGATCCTACATCAGAGCCTTAATTCCTATGAGTCCTGCTCTTTCTTCTTCCATTTGAAATTTCAAGCTGTCATAATATTACCCAAAAAAAGATATTAAGCCGAAACTTTCAGAGTACGACTCTGTCGCTGAGGTGTGTATCTTTAGTATGTAGCTTTCTCATAGGAACATGTCTGTAATGTAGCTGCAAAATGCCTAAGGTTCACTGTCCCTGCCCAGCATCTGGTGGTTGTACTTTGGGGATCCAAAATATACATGTACCTGTAAATAAAACATGTAAACTTTTATTATAGTCACGTCTATAGACTTCTGTCTATTTTAGCTATTTATCAGATGCCCTGCAGAATGAAGGATTTGGTAAATTGGTGAACTAACAATTTCAGAGCCCTGATCTAAATTGCACTATGAAAATAAAAATGAGGCAAACAATAGCCAGTTGTGTCATGTATGCCTGTATGTTTAGACTATTTGTAGTATCAGAGTAAATGATCTGGTTAAATATTGAAATTGGCTCAGCTGATAGACTGAAATATGCTTATGAATTGCACACCACATAGCATGTCTCATATGCTATTAATACCCATATATGCATCTTGATACTAAGATATTTACCCTACACACAGATGCATTTGTTTAACATCATGTGAGATTTCAGTCAGTTTTCCAGTAACCAAAAATGAGCAAATGTTATTGGAATGATCCTTTTTTTAAATGCTCCTAAGTTATTTATTCATTGACTCACTGATTCACTGATTCATTGATTGATTCATTCAAATGTGTGATTCAAATATCTTTATGGATTTCATTTTTAGCTAACATCTAGACACTGTGATCCACCGGAGATGTCTCGGTGTGCTGTTCTTCAGCTGGCCGGCCGCTATACATAATGCGTGTGTTATTAACATCACATTTCTAAATGGGTTTTGTTAGAGGAAGAAAGAAGAACAAGGCTCCTATTTCCTTAGAACATGATAAACATCAGTGCATTTCTCTTGGCAAACAGAAATCATCGAGCGTGTGTTTGTATTGTGTGTTTGTGCATGTGTATAATCTGCTCATGTGAAAAGCAATCTGGCTGTCAAAGCTGATAATGTTGTCAAGCGCTCAAATCAGTGTCTTCACACTGAGCAGTGCAGCACTGGGGAGAGAACGGCCAGATCACACGTCTCTCTCTCTCTCTCTCTCTCTCTCCCTCTCTCTCTCTCTCACTCTCTCTCTTTCTCTGTCTGTCTGCTTTTTCCCCTCCCCACTTGTTCATCTATCGTCTGTAGACTGGTGACAGATTAAAGGAAAAAACAACTTCAGGTGTCTTATTAAGGTGTCAGGCCTTGGCACAGATTGTACAGGTCTCTGGAACTGTAATGGAGGAATGAATACTATTCTTCCAAAAGATATTCCCTCAACTGGTGTTTTGATGATTTGGTGTTTGGATGAGCGTGCTGTCAGTCCAAAATCTGACATAGGTATTCAATTAGGTTTGGAGCTGGTGACTGTGAAGGCCATAGAATTTGCATACTTTAAAATCGTTCAGTGATGGGGGAGGAGTCATCCTAGTTGAAACCACTCCCATCAGGATAGAAATGTTTCTTCACAGGATAAAGGTGAATAATTGTGCATTCATTTGCAGCATTGCTTCTTTGAAGGGTACAGGTAGACTGAAACTATGCCTGCAAAATGTCTCCAAAGCATAAAAATCACAGATTTTTTTTTCCGTTTTAGAATGAAATAATTTAAATGATCCTTTTTATATTTAAGATTGCTTCATAGATCGATTGACTGAGCTGCAATTTCTGAAAATCCGAAGCCCATATATTGTACAATTTCTGTCCTAACACAGATGAAATTCATAACAATGCTATAGCTCTGAGACTAGCAAAATTTACACTTCCTTGTAAATGATTATGCCTTGTAAATAATTAAGAGCTTGTGCAATTAATTAGTTTACTCAACTACTTTTGCATAAATAGAATTACACAACCTAAAAAGTATGCAGCCTTTAAATGTCCACAGACAACCGACTGACCGTTGTATCCTTTGTTTACAAAGATAATGACGATTATATTAACATATTAATATATATATAACCAAAACAGGCAAGGCAAGCAAGAAGTTAGTAATGACTGCTTAATTTTATAAACATTTTGGGCATTACTGCAATAGGTATCTCAGCAACAGTACAACCTTATCTACTTTAAACACCACTGTTACTTAAAAAAAAAAGCAACTTTACTGTAAAAAGTGCAAAACTTTTAATCAGTGCTACTCTTACTCTTACTCGGTACTGTGCTTCTGTTAGAGAGTTATATATTTTTGTGCTGCCCATGTCACTGTGAGGCTGAGGTCACAGTGGTTGGCTCATGTGGGATAAATTTTGGTAATTTGCATGTTCTATTGTGCAAACAGCACATCAATGCTACCCCTTTCATTCATTATAGATAAAGCATAAGCATTGCAACACCAACTACGTCTTTGTTCAAGTCGTCGCTCTCGTTTCAGGCCTGGGGAAAAAAAAGTCTTGTGGTGTTCTAGTTAACTGAACAATGGTGAAGGCTTTATCTCCCTTGTCAGTACACCTGTGCTTTGTCCCACTCACCCCCAAGACCCTGCCACTATACAGCAAGACCCAATGATGAAAATACTTTTTCAAATTTCCGAAGTTTTAGATTTGTTTTAAGCCTAGTATCTATACATGGTGTTATTTTTCAGTCTTTGTCTAATGGGAGTTGCTAAGGAAGTTAAAGATGTTTGAAAGAAAGCTTAATGCACTCCTCAGCCAGCAGGGGCAGTATAAAGCTTTCCGAATACTGTCCATCAATTCAACGTCTTACAAAGGAAATAGTTAAACTAATATCAGCCTCAAGTACATTTAATAATGTAGTATTTCCTCTTCTAATCCTAAAAACAGCACCTAGTATGTTTTAATAGACACTGAATATGAGATACAACAGCAAATTAATATACAGATGTATTCATTTTTCCATGTTTCAGTCAGTCTTGCTAGTTATCAAGATCAGAGCTCCCGAAAGCAAATTCATGAAAGCAAAATAAATACATAGCGACAGCTCTGACTGATAGTAAATTTTCGAGAACGCTAAAAGAGTTTAGGGATTGTGTTTCCCGCTCAAATTTCATAAACAGAGCCCTGAATACAAAACTGAGTCGTCAACAAAATGAAGAATAACTGCAATCATTCAGGATTATAATCAGGTACTATAGTTGCATTTAGGAAATCGCATACCTAGACTTTTATGTTTTATGGGAGTATACATTTTGTGTAATTGGCTTTGAAACCCAATTTGTAACATGCCGCAGCCAGAAGCAGCTGGATGAAGTCTCTTTATTCAGCTCTTTCCAAGTCTAATATTCCAAATCCATGGCCAGGTCAGAACACATCATCATCATCGGAGGCAAATTCATAAGAACTTGAATACTAGGTGACTGGAAAAACATGGAGCATGACTTGCATTAAAATGACAGTATAACCGTATGCAAGATCACAGGTTTATATTAATATGTGGTTGTTAATATAATTGTGTATTAATATTAATATTAATATCTTATCATTTATATGTAATAACAGCTTGTATGGCAGGCTCTCCACAAACTGGTTTAAAGTGGATAAAAGTTTCCTGTAAAGAAATGCTTCTTTAACGTTTTATGGAAGGAGTCTCCAGTGTCAGAACTTTGTAACCCTAAGCTTTTGTTTTTCTGTTTTCAATTTTCAGGACTTTGGTCTTTTCAGTAACATGACAGGCTGCATTTATTTAGTTTTATTAACTTCATGGAAGGGGGAAAAAAAGAGAGGCTGGTAATGGGGATCGGTGTATATAGCATCAACAGGTTAGGACCAAATGCTTTGTGAACGATAAATGTAACATTAAAAACTAGGACATGTCATGCTTTAATAAATAAAAACTGTAAGCGTTGGCAAATTACTGTGGTTTAAGAGGATTAAAACACTTCCGTTTCCTGTTAGACTGCTTTACACCACTCTGTCGTTATTATTATTTTCCTATAAGAGCATGCATCTTTATTTATTCCTTCCATAGCATCGCATTTCAGATGCTTTTGAGAAGCTGAAGGATTGCATTCAATACAGACATTGATTGGAAATAAGGTTGGAAATATATATATATATATATTTCATGTATATATATATATATATAGATCATGGATGGATTTCTTTTTGCACCTACTGGATTTATATATATATATATATATATATATATATATATATATATATATATATATATATATATATATATAAGGAATCCAATACAGCTAAAAAAAATAAAAATAATAATTTAATAATTTAATTTAATAATAATTTCTGATTCTGTGTCCAAGTCTGTGTGGGTTAAACTGGTTTAGTTTTGGATGAATGAATAATGTAAGCTGTATATATATTTTTTTCAACTTGTTACACTTGTTTCCCTTATTGCCAGCCATTATAGCCAACAGTGGTTCGCAGCAATGACATTCCATTTTGACTCTATTGATAAACAGCAGCACAGTGGTGAATTCATTAATCGAATAAAATCTCATTGCGTTCACTGTCTTGGCAGCTCATCCAGGCTACCACTCTTTAAATCAGCGCTTGTCCTTCACTTGGCAAAACATGGACGCGCCTCATGACAACACTGTCCTTTGAGAGCTGCCAGCACGATGGCAATGATTTGCT
This sequence comes from Hemibagrus wyckioides, assembly GCF_019097595.1. NCBI lineage: Eukaryota > Metazoa > Chordata > Actinopteri > Siluriformes > Bagridae > Hemibagrus > Hemibagrus wyckioides. The sequence goes on from NC_080731.1 coordinate 11,028,369, forward strand.
GCTGCTGTTGTCACACGACTAATATACACGTATGGAAACTCTCGAAGACATCCAAGTCAACCTTTATATTTAAAACGTTCATAAAACCTACTCAAATATACTTTGACCTACTGACTGTTTGTATATTTGATTATCACTCCGGTAGTGTGTTATGTCGAATGTGTTGAATGCGTATGAATATTAGGTTTGTCTTAACTAATATATTAATATATACTTTGAGGTTACCTTAACTTTGGTCCAGATGGTACGTTAGTGTGTGTCTATTTCCAGCTTATCTCTGAAGTGCAAAAGGAGGTCATGAGGACTCCAGTGTTTATGGAGACTGAAAGTCTGAGTTCATCAGGCAAATATGTCTGAAGTTCTCTTAGTTAGACAGTGTCTCCATTTTATCCAAGACTGCCTCAGGTCCTGCGGCTGTTCCATTCACAGCTATTTATCTGAATTATTTGGATATTTCATAATGTTACAGTTCCTATTCAACGAAGGCTCATTAGCCGTTCGTACTCATATGAAATATAACAGTAGACTGCTAGCTAATGTTAACATCGCCTAGTATATGATAGTGTTTAAGATAAGAGGGAAGATACTGTCATGTAGGCCGTGTTCTCCCAAACCTTAGTTTCAGCCTAGTATTATTTCCAGTGGAAATGACTGAAATAAGCAAAGATTGACTGAAAATTTACTATATTGGCTGGGCCAAAAAGTACAGTTTATGTCCAAACATTTGCAATTATGGAACTTTAATCCATTATGGCTATTCCAGTAAATTAAAAAAAAAAGTCTTGCTAACAGTAATATTGCTTTGCCGTATTTGACCCTACGCATCACACTCCAAAAAAATCCAACCCTGCCAGACATACAAATGCTCCCAAGGAAAGTTTCTACAACTTCCTGAGTTCCTCCCCTTCTTTTTAGTGTAGTACGGTGGTTTCTTTGTATATTTTAGCCTGAGGCTCAAAGTTCCCCTTGTCTGTCGATTGCTTCACACGAGAAAGGAAAAAAAAAAAAAAAGAAAAACGTTTCTAATGATTTTTTCCTTTTTTGAATGGTTGGAAAGTCATAAGCTAGGTGAAATCTGCACAATTGTTATATTGTTTCAGTAGTTCTTTTTTTTTTTCTTTTCATAATGGTGGCACTAAAAATGATGCCAACATGCCACATTTTTCTGTCTCTAGTCTTGTGGTGCCAACCGGTGTTTCCTGAGCTTGTGCAGCGGCCTGACAGATGTTGTGTATTATGGACACGCAGTGGAAAAACCTACATGTCCTGGCAAATAGACTAAACTGGCCATACATTACTTACTGGAGCAGACAGTATATATATGGTATGCGTGCTATAAAATTAAACCGCAGTAAGGCAAATGGACTGTTTCGAATAAATCATACAAGCTGCTTTGAGGATTTTAATCATTTGCCATTTATTGTTGTCTGACATTTGAATGATAGCTATAATACATTGAAACATGTGTAACACCCTCCCTTCTGTTTGCTTTTGCTTCTATTTTACTTTTTCATATTTGAGAATCCACCCCCCCCCTTCACGTCTTTTTCACTCTCTCTTTCTGTCTGCCTCTTATTCTGCTTTTTCTATGTTTCTTTTTCTCCCTTTCTTTGGCTGGCCACAGAAGCACAGCAGTGAAATACAGTATATAAGGAGCTATTGTGCTGCTTTAACCCAGCTGCTCCCAACACCCTTCAGGTGGTAAAGAAAACTCTCCCCCTCTGCTGAATAATTCAGCCTACGGTGAAGAATCAGTCTCATGTAGCTCCCCTCACCTTGAGCCCGAAGTCCTGCTTGGCCATGATAGTGTGGCCTTATTGCTCGATGACCCCTGAGACTAGAGCATATGTACTACAGGCAGATTCATGGCACTGGATAGTCTAACACAACCCCACACAGCATGTAACACACTTTTAACAGTGTTTGAACTATCCTTTAATACACGTGCTCACAAAGAGCATGGCAGATCACAGACTTTTTTACGATGACAGTTTGTGTATTTGTTCTAACGACTCAGGTACTTTTTAATTCACTTGTAAAGATTTTCTTTGGATTTCCTTACTAAACCTTGCCAGGTCCAATAATATGCTGTTCAAATAAACTGGAGTTGTGTTTGCGGTGAGATCCACTCACCCTTGATTAACGATAAGAATCTAAAGCCATCTGGGACCATTTGCTGCTAGGAAAACTCAACTCTCCTCCCACACAGGCGATACAGAGGTTCTCCCATGGTGCACATAGATGGATTGGAACTCGGCGTGACACAGCAGTCAGACAAGCTCTCGTGCAGGGCAGATTTACGAAACCAGGTGCCATCTAAAGCACTTTGCGGCATCAGAATCACCCTAGGCTCATGCTTATTCAAACAGGATCAGACATCAGGCAGGCAAGAGAGATAAGCCTGAGATCAAAAGGTGGTGAAGTGTTATGTTTTGTAAGTGTATGATGGAGAAGAAAGAAAGAAAGAAAGAAAGAAAGAAAGAAAGAAAGAAAGTAAGTAAGAAAGAAAGAAAGAAAGAAAGAAAGAAAGAATTTTCCATGTGCTCCCTATGTCTAGATTTCCTCTGGGTTCTTTGGTTTCTTCCCACTACTTTAAACACAAAAAACAACCTCGTAACCTGAAATAACCCCATAGCTGTGAAAAATCATGTGTGTTTATGGGGCTCTGGGATGTACTTGTGTCACATTCAGAATGTATTCCCACCTCACCCCCCAGTGTTCCCTGGATAGGCTCTATATCCACCATGACCCATCATTAGTGATGAATGAAAGAATAAATGAATAACACACAGAGAGATAAAAGAATTACTCTGGAAGAATGTGACTTCTTTTACTTTCCACTTCATCTCCGTGACTGTTTCCATGTGTTTTAATATGTCACAGTTAATTAGACATTTGTGTTAAATATGAAATACTTACTTGACAGACTATAATATGGGCCATGTAACTTAAGAAGATGGCATCTGGATCTGCAAAAGGCAACATGGTCACTACTGCAAAAGCCACATGCCGACTAGGATTAATATAAATAGACGTGGGGGTTCCTTTCTGTTTCAACAACAGGGTTTTGTGATTAATGGATGTATTTATTCAAACGTGACAGCTTTTATTTCAAACTTTGAAATTGCTCCATTTCTACTGTCTTGGTCACCTGCTTGTATCATCAGCAGTTCTATACTAGAACAACCATTGTTCTAGAAAAAGACCAAGATCATTTTCAGTCGCTAAAAATTTCATATAAGCCTGAAAGAGCTGTGAAAAAAGGTAAGAACACACGCAAACACAAACAATATTTCTACACAGCTACTGTTCAGGCGTCAGATAGTGCCTCAAAGGGCCAAGAGAGGATCGACGGCAAAGAGTGCACCCTTTTCGCTGTAAGAAAACAACAGCGTTCTTCCCCAGCCGCCGTTCTGATCAAAGATTTGTGTGGCGGAGAAGGGGGAGTTTTCAAATGAGGAGCAGGGGAGCTTTTGTAAACTGGGTCATAGTTGCCTTGCCTCAGTCTCCTAGGGGAAGCGACACGGCACTGCCTGAACACCCAGGAAGAGAGGGATTAGATGACAGAGATCTTGTCAGTGGCACTTCTTCCAAAAATGCTGCATCAGAAATATAATTCTGCAAATGTAAATAAATCTTGGGCATGTTCATCGGGTTGAAGAGTGGGTTGATATTAATGTTTGTTTTCAGTAGTTTTCTATCATAACTTATTGCCATCAGCTTTTTTTTTTTTATTGTTTATTTACTCATATTTCTTTTCTTCACTTTTTTTTGGTAGGAAGATTTTTTTTTAATTATTTGATGTGTTCACATGAAATGAAATCACTTTGGATGGGCAGAAAAGAAACATTCATAAAACTGTATGAAATGCACTTAACTGGCACTTACAATGCTTCATACATTCGCAGTACCATATTAGGTCACTCTTTGACCGCTCCTGAACTTTTATTTCAACAGCCGTCCTTGAAATACATAATACACAGAGTAAAGAATGTTCAGTGCCATAAACAGTGCTTCATATATATGTACTTAACAGAAACCTATTTTTAGATTTATTTATTTTTTATTATTTCCAAAATACCTTCTGACTCAATATGAAACCCTGACACTGAGCGTACAGTATAATATATTTTTCTATAATAGTTTTGTGCTTCATATCATATTACACTTTCTGTAATAAGAAAGTAAGGCTGTTATCACACTAATTGACAAAGGTTAAAAAACATCAAATGGCCTTAAGCATTAAAAAAAAAAAAAAAAAAAAAAACATTTTCAAGATTGAAAAAAATACACTGATAAAAGAAAATAATAATATTTGTAAAACTTTTTGGAATTTCACATAGTTTAACTATTTTTTTTATTTTAACTTTTTCTTCTTTTTTAGCTGACATTATATATTTGTGGCACGACTTTAAATTAATATACTAAAAGCTTTAAATAAAATACCCCAATATATGATGACATAACATCCTATTATTACACTGAATAATTAATTTACATATAATTCCTAATCTTCAAAAACAATCATCTTGATATTAAAATCTTAAAGTGCATGCTTCACAGCAATAAAATGCCAAACTGGAATATTATTTAAATGACAAAATAGCAGTAACTGTTTGCTCAACACAACTGTACCAGGAAAAAATCCCAGTGTTTAGCTATAATACCGTCCCCAAATTTTCCATGGGCACAATTTTTTAACTCGGCTGAAATGGAAGGAGGAAGGGGAAAGTCGGGGGAGAAAAACTCACCCGTGTCGTTTTCGTGCTTTTCCAGGAAGTCACACCCTCCAGTTCCTGCTGTGGGCCAGGTTAATCAAACATTCACTAGACTACACAATATTTTACACCAAAAAAAATGTCCTGCATTAATTAAGCCAGACCAGCTGGCTTTGAACGGTAACCACCCGATTTGGGTTGTCTCCCCTGATCCTTTTTCGCCTCTGAACAGGGTGTCATACACACACTTTGACATGAAGACCAAACCCCCACCCTCCAGCCCGCAAAAACACACACCCTGTGCCAAAAAAAGCGACCTGTAAGATTTGGGGTATAGAGACACAAGCACTTGGCAATGCCCATTCTCCACCTGTTCATGCCACTCCAGGCCAGAGAGTATATTTAGTACTTTAGAGGTATCAGTATCACCCAGACCTTTGTCACTGGTGGAATTCATGCCCAGGATTACTGCTCACCCCTACCCTATTTCAACTGAAAGCATGCCAGAAAGAAACAAATCCTCATTCTGTGAAATCCACTAACAAGGATATGTATCTGGTCCATCCTCAACATTCAGAATGGCTGATAGACCACGTTAGTCCAATTAAATTACGATATGTTACCGTACGGCTAGTTATTTTTGTACGTTTTAGGTATGCCAACCCTCCAACCACAACTATCCAATGTCACATTGATCGGTTGTCATTTATTTACCCTTGAAAATGTATGCTTTAGCACTGTTTCCTATCACCGGCTTCATACACACTTTCCGAAGGATATATTCATTAAAGTCCAGCTTTCCCCGAAATAGCAGAACCGCGCGGAATTCGCCTTTCCCGCATCAAACAAGAATTCCCAGTGGGTCCGGGAAATCCCATTCTCCTCGGACCCATCCTATTTGTATCGACCCTGTAATAGTATTTACAGTGTCCAAGGGATTTCAGCCCATTGGTGGTTTTGTTTTAGTATGACGGAATCATTGTTGTTATAGGTGGCTAATGTTACGTGAGTGTAATGGGGATGTAATTGCTGTGAAATGCAGGACAAAAAACCATGAAAATGCACAGTTACTGTAATAACACTGGGGATAGAGTGCAGCTCTGGGCAGTGACAGGATTTTTGGTGGAATCTTTGAAGATAAGCAGGCAAGATTTCACTTATATTAGACATGAATGTTCTTTACTTCTTCTTCTTTTTTTTGAACGCGTAATAAAATTAGGAAAAATGTAGGCATCAATGGCAAAAAGACACTTTATCCCAAATGCTTTCCTATAATTTCTCTCTTTCTGAGATTTTTTGTGCTTTGCGAATAGCATGAAGTCTTGCCCTGTATGTTATTTATAACCAATGCCAGAGAGAAATGGAGAAACATATAAAAAGAATGAAAAGACAGAACAAAATTCTGTAACCTTTGAGCAATAAACTCTGCTAGCTAAATCTTTGGGTCAGTTAAAACTCATTTAAAGAACACTATTAGCATTTTCCTGTTTAACAAGTTATAACATTACAAAATAATATCCATGCACTGTTCTAAATACATTTGTTGCAGTAATGATAGTATTCCTAATTAGATATGGAAACATTAGCGTTCATATAAAGAAACTAAAAAGCGGTATATAAAACTTTCTCCGGAAAAATAAAAAATAAAGAAACCATCGGACTGAACGATTTTATAACGTGACCATTTCGGAAAACATCCTGCTAACTAAATTGTTAGCGGAGGCCTCTGTCTTTTCTTCTGTCTCTTTGCGTTTCTTGCTGGCCGGGGTTTGTGGCCAGCGCGAGAGTCAAAAAGTTGTGAGTCCGTTCTGTGTGTTCCACTCAGAGGGACAGCAACTGCAACAGCTCACAGGAGCCTGGCTGTCTGCACGGCTCTGGAGGAGCAAGAGCGACTGTGGCAACGCACAACAGGCCGAGACGCCCCAGCCATCGACCACAGGAGCCACCGCGGCTCCCCCAGCGGAGCACCCTGACTCGACCTGTGTGTGCTCGAGGGGAGAAGAAGTGCAAATGAGAGCAGGTTTTGTTTTGTGCGTGAGTGTAAGCGTGGGGGAGCATACATAATTTTTATATATATGTGTTTGTGCACATGTGTGTATGTGTGTACGTGTGAGTGCATGTCTATGTGTACAGACTCATATAGCCTAATTTATGGCTGCACCATGTTGACCACCTTCATGGAGGTGACACGAGAGCAACAGGAAGTCCAAAACGGCATGCCTCCAGAGAACGCCTCCTGTGCAATTAGAATTTTAGTTAAATCATCAACAGCAAATTAGGACTAATTATCTTGATGAAGCCACTGACAGATTCATGTGGACCCTAGCGTGATTTACAACTGTTTTTATAACAGCACAGTTAGTGCCAAGTTAATGTGGTGTAACACAATATAACCTGGTGGCAACTTTTTCTACTGAAAATAATGTCTTCAAATCTGGCTGATTATTAATGCTTGGGAGTCGGAATAGCTTGCATTTATTATAAATAGCAGCAAAATATTACATAGTGCCCAATTGTTGGCACGAGTTTTCAAAAGAAAACCATGTTATTCCAGACATATAATAATTACTGAACAATGGCTAATATGAACAATGATTCATTCCTGAAGATGACTAACATGTCTCGCTTTCTGTATATGTATATGTGTGTGTCTGTGTGTGTGTGTTAGCTCATGGAGAGCCCTTTATCCATGGCGCTGAGTGGTGTGAGCTGTGTCATGGCCCTCTTCTCCACACAGAGTCGCTCTGTGTGTGTCCTGCCCAGGAGACTGAGAGGAGCCCACATCCCCTTCCACACACACACACACACACACACACACAACCCCAACAAATACACTTTTCCCACTCAAACCCATACAGCTCCGGAACATTTGGATGACTGTTTGTTTTCCTGAGGAGAACCCCAAAATCTGATAAAGCACAGCAGGTGAGAGTAACAGAGAGAGAGAGAGAGAGAGAGAGAGAGAAGAGAGAGAGAGAGAGAGAGAGAAAAAGAAGAGAGAGAGAGAGAGAGAGAGAGAGAGAGAGGGAAGAAAGAGAGGGGTGGGAGTCTGAACACCTCCCTCCAAAAACAATATTTTGACTGAAAGGTTAGCCATCTGGATCTTTTGAAGGCAGGATTATTGCTGGTGGCTCGGCCTATTTTTCCCCCCTCGTTACTGCGCCAGTTGCCAGCATCCACAGACAGCCACAAGCTGGCACCAAGATCCTCACTCTGATGACAACCATCCTGCTGCTACATGAATGGAAGTGTTCCTACCCCCACTCCTCTCTCTCTCTCTCTCTCTCTCTCTCCTCTCTCTCTCTGTGCTATGATTCCCTCTCGTTAATGGCAGAAGAAAGAAAACAACCTATAGCCTTTGGTAAAAATGTCAACTTCTGACATTATACATGAAGAACAGTTAAACACATTTATTAATAAAACCTTATGTATCATTGTATTTTTTATCAGAGTACAGTAACAGTAATATTAGCTCAATATTATCACCTCTAACAAGGTTGCCCATGACTTTAATGCTGATATCACTTGCTTCGCGCAAAGTACCTAAATAGGCAAGTAGCGAAAACACAATGCATGCTAAAAATACCGCCTTTCCCCGGCTGCATAATGCTGCGAGGCAGATGCAGTTCCTTTAGTCCTGATAGAGATGTACTGCGATCCGGACACGCTGGCAGGTGGCCATGGTAACCTGATTGTATCTGTGTATGTGCGTCTGAACGAGCCCTAAAGCCCATGGTAAGTGGCAGCTTTTATCTCCTAATTAGATGGGAGGCACTCACCTCTAGGTAAGGGGAATCAGTGAAGGGCCCGTCACTGAGGTCATCTCTGTATCATAGATTGATTCTAGTGATGTGGATTCAATTGCAATTAGATATATGCTTTACGATGGATTAATAATGCGTACACATTGGGTTACAAATCATGTAGTGTATGCGCAAAATCATGTACACTGACACGTGACGAGATAAAAGTTTAGAAGAACAATTTCCTAATTGCAAAGTACTCTTATAGCACCACTCGTTTGTGGGTGGATTTACCTGGTATTGTTCATAATAGAACACTGATACCCAGAAAAAAAAACAAGGGAATTCATGGCTTTGCTTTAGCAGTATATTAGCAAAGACTGCTGCAGTTATATTTAACGTCTGCTACAGTACATGCCAGCTCTTACATTTACCAAATCAACTACACAGCATGTTAAACATCGATCCGTCTATTACTCATCTATTTTATTATTCTGAATATACCACTCGCTGTAAATCAGGTTTGGATTAGTCTGTGTGCTTAGTGTTACAGCTGGTAACAGAAGGGAAGCAGATATGTGTTGAGCTGTACTAGTTTTTACAAATTAATAATAACAATAATAATAAATGGGCAAAAAGTATAAAATGATTTTTTTAAATAGAGATTAATCTAATGCATCTTCAATAAAAGTCACTCACTGCAAGCAGATCCTGATCTCCAATGATCCAATCCACCTACCAGGATAAAGAATTTAATCATGAAACACATGAGTGCAGTGAAGATTTTATTCTAAATATACAGTATTTTCCCTGCAACTTTTATTGGCTAAGTACTTTCAGCTAAGTTCAGTATATAGCATCTTCACATATGTAAAGCCTTCAGCTTCTCTCCAGCTTGGACTCTTGGCAGCTCCATCTTCTCGCTCAGAAGATCGCATGGCAGGGAGAACAGATGGGGTGTGAAGAGTGAGGTCTTCTCAGGTCCATTTCATGGTGCATTTGGCCGTGCTTTGCATCTGACAATTTAGGTGTCATAATAAATGTTCCCATAATAGCTCTCAATCCAGCGGACACTTCGAGACAGACATCACTCACGAGGCTCATTTCTCTCTCCACCCAGCAAGCGAACAGCTCCAGGCATTCCTTTTTAAAGTGACAGCCTGGCCAATCAGGCAGCTCACTAACTATCACCGAATTAAAAGATGTGTCAAATATATTAGCTGGTTAAGTACAGGGGCGAAATTCAAAAAGTCTTTGATTAAGCAAGTCTCATTTAGCTTCTTCAAGTAAATGTCCGTGTTTATCAATTAATAGCTACACTAGCAGTGTCAGTCATCATTTAAAGCGGCTGTGGTGTGAAATTAAAATTGGATTTAGACCTTAAGGCTTCCTCTAATAGCTACTTGCTGACTTTCACTAAAACAGTGTAGCAGATAGTTCGGGTCACAATTTAGCAAAAAATAAATAAATAAAAAAAATTCAACAAACTCCAGGCATTTCGAATATTCTGCATAGATTTAGATCATGTAACTGTGATGCCAGATAGATTTGTTATGCTAAGCCAATTAACAGGACCGTTGAATCAAATTCTGCACAATAACACATGGCTATATGCGTCTATATGTTTAGACTCATTTGTATTTTTATAAGGTTATTGTTAAGAATTGAGTTCATCTACCTAAAGCCACAATGACCACAATATAAGAGTAAATAAATGGTGGCATGTGCAAAGATAATTGCTACCACTATTGATCACAGATTATAGAAATTTACTAAGCATTACACATACTAATAATAATATACTATTAATGATGTCCTGTGTGTAAATTTTTTTCCTGATAATGAGGTATAAAGTATACTTACTGCCACATCAAGAGGTCTGAGTGACTGATTTTGTTATTCTTTTTCTGCAGATTATTCTAAATGATAGAGAATGCAGTATCCCTAACTGTCTTGGACTGGGCTTGAGAAAAATAGATGGGAAAACCCAATATTTAGTGGTCAAGACCAACAGCCTACCCCCGAATTAAAGTCCCACAACACAAAGAAACAACTCGTGCTTAAGATGGAAAATTCTATATTATTTCACTGAAGCTCAATTGTGGCTGGGGAAGAGCTATGTTGTACTGTTTGGGATTGATTTTGAAAGAAAAATAAAATGTATAAACCCAGACGCATGTGCCTAGCAACAAGTAATAGAGATTTTAACGAAGTTATGCAATTTGTAATGCAATATATTTACCAGAGTAAATGGTGGAGGTCAGATCGACATAAGCAAAATATGCAAGAGTTAAGTTGTTTGAGAGTGCATTAAAGGCTCTGGCAAGGAAAAACGATAACCAGGCCAAACTATGACATGTTTTCTGGGGAAAACTGCCCGGTGATGTCCCAATTATAGAGAAGTAACCACTAAATTGTCAGGTAGAGAACCCCACGCGTCTCTAACACATGTCTTCAGAGTGGGTGCTGTTATGTCCACCTTTCACAGCTAAATGGGCACCAGTGCCATCCATATTAGCCCCAAAAACCCTTCACATTATAATGTTCCTAATAATGTTGTCACATGCCCTGCCTGCGAAGGGTCATTTTCTGATGCAATTCAGATGCTCCTGCAGCTTTGGCATTGATAGGAGGGAAGAAAATCGACAGAAAATGAGTGAGAAAATACGGAGAAAAGCCCAGCGTGAACCTCCATTTTGCATTCTCCATTCTGCAAAGTCAATGAAAAGCAAGGAAAACACATGTACCATCATCAGCACACCTTTCTTTGAAAACACATCAAACCCACACTCAGTGGAAAGATCTCTGCTGAAGTTTCAGTTCCTACAATCCAAATCCAACCAAAAGGAGCAGATTCATTTTTTTTTTTTTTGCATTTTGGGAATTTGTGGTAAAGTTATGGTTTAATTCAAAGGATAGAGTTTGAGTTTAGCAGAATTCCATGCTAGCACTGACATAACAAAGAACTCATTGGAGAGGTTTAGGGTGTTGACCTGACTGTCAGCTCTTTTTAAGGTGATATTGGACAAATCATTATGGAACCACAAGGATGTTTAACTTCTAAATAGAATAAGTGGAAAAAATTATGGGTCATATGTAAAAAGAAAAAAAAAACCTTACTGGCTGTACAACTTAAATGGATAATTTTTTTAAAAGAAAAGATAAAAGAAACATAGCAGTTCTTTTACATCATCCATCTCTCTCAGCTCAAACTCTGAGTAAATAAAAGGCGATGAAAGAAAACGCCTGTCTTATTTGCCTAAGTAAGTTCTTCAAGTTCTTTCTTGGAGCATGCAGTTGGTTTTAATTAGATGTTCATTAGAAGGTGTCTCACATTCCCTCAATTAGTCCCTGTCATGGCAGCAGTGGCGGCACAGTAATCTCCATGATTAAGCGCCGTTCTTGTTTGTCTGCGCACTGTCTGCCAGGCTTTCTTAGCCTGCCGTTGTCCTGGAGTCCTGACATGGAGAGTAATCGTTGTGTGCAGTGGCCCTCTGAGGCCTGCCTTGCCTCTATTCTGCAATACTTAACAGCGTAGCGCACTCACTTCAAACATCTGCCCCCATTAAGCCCCCTTTGCCATTTTCAATTATACCTTTCCACCCTACCATTTGGGCAATTTTCTAATCTTGCCATGGTTGGCGTGACGCTGGCACGGCAGGCGTCCCGAGTGACAGATGAAGGCATGGGGACTAGGAATGGTGGAGAGGTGGAAAACTCGAACAAGAGGGTCACAGCTGCACAGTTTTCTCTCCCATGTCTTCAGAATACTCAGAATGGCCACCTGTGGATTAAGAGTTCTTTAAGCCAAGAGTTCTTTAAGCCCCATGCTAGATATGTGCATCACATTGGCTGATATTCATGATCATAATACAAACATATAAACACAGTTAGGTAACACTGGGGTATGTGAGCGTTTTAAAAAAAGGGGGGGGGGCAAACAAAATATAAATGCACAATCAAATCTATCAAGCAATTAAAAGCTGCAGTGCACTTCTCTAGAATAAAATACGATAAAAGAGGTATTTAATTACTGTAAGATGATGCTATAAGCTAGTTAAGTTCAATACTACATAGTAAGTTTACTGAACAAGTATATAATCATTATCCTTCTATTATACTTCTTAATGTCTGCTTAAGCTGTGATTGATCAATGTTTTGGCTGTACAGTTCTCCACATGTTGAACCATATGATGTGACTTTGTGTTGTGTTAGCCAGCGTGTTCTACATACCTGCTTGTGAAAATAATGTCTGTTATCCATGCACACTAATTATTCCACTAAGACAGATAAGACATAGAGTTTGAGGTATGGTAAACCTTGGAGGCGCATCCCAATGCCTGTGAAATGCATTAAGTGTAAACATTCAGTTTTCTTATTGCTGAGCCTACTTGTCAAAAGACATTATATAACTAAAAGGTCAGACAGAGATTCTGCTTGTCCTATGCATTACTATTTGTTGTATTTGGTTAGTTGTTGGTTAGTCTATATTTCTTAAAGGGAGGAAATGGGTAAGTGCACATTTGGGATGTGGAAGATGCAGGACAGGAATATAAAGGGTTCAGGTCAAGTCATGAAATTACCATTTTACACTTGCATCTGGAGGAAAAGGTTCTTTCTTCATCCAAAATGGGTTCAGAAATCTTAAAATCTAGAAAATGGCTTTTACCAAAAGCCAGAAAAATTGCTTTAGGACCAACCAAACTAGCAATATCACAATGGTGGATCAATATGCACTTTCTAATGGAAATGAAATGCTTGGTTAAATCCAGTTCTCGGACCACCTCAATGAAAACATCTCTAAAATAACTCTAAAAGAAGCCCATTATTCTATAGATTCTTAAAGACATTTTGGGTTCTTCAACTCCACCACAGTCCTCATGTTCATGGTTTTAGAATTATGACAGCACAGTGCTCGTCAAGTATCATTGTATAAATCTGTTTTTCCGCCTTTTTGGCCGAACCTTGGTCCAGCTGCCTTGCTGAAAAGCCAGCTCTTGGTGGAGCTCAGCAAGGGTGAAAGAGGTCAGGACAGATGGATGTAGAGTGCAATTACCTCCCCTGAAGGGTACCAGCATTAAGGTCCGTTAGGTTAAAGTGTCTGCCACTCAAACAGAAAAATAGGGTCACTAAAAATCGCACAATAGCTAAAAGCCTGTTATAAGGGCTAGCTATTATGTGCAGAATGTGACCACCAAATGATTCCAGAGAGAAAGAGTGGACACAGGGAGCTGTTCAGCACAGAAAAAACAGTAGGAGTATGCTTTCTGGTCCTTGAAAAACCTCGCAGGGACTGGTTTGGCAAAGATCATGTCTTGTTTTGCTGAGAAATAGTCCTGTTTAGTTATTTTTTTTCCCCAAGTACATGCACAGGCTTGCACTTTGTAGTCGTTTTTGTGTTGAAAAGTGTATATGTTAGTCCATAATCACATTCGCTTTCTCGTTGAAGCGCATCATGAGATCAAAGGCAGAAACGGGGGTGGAGATCGTGTGTTACTTGTTCAGTAATGAATCTTTCTGCACAATATCTAATCTGTGAAAACATGCTGCACGGTGGGGAGAGCAGACTGTAATTTCTTGACCGAGGCTTACACAAATGGAAGGAAATCTACGTTAATTCACTGCACCATAGAAAGAAGAAAAACAAAAGAAGGAAAACACCGGTCTCTCTGCACTGGTCTCACTAGCTTCTCCTCTCCAAACAATTAGCATCTCACACTGTCAATTTTAAATCCAGCAGTGGCAACACTTAAAGGTCACTTAGTCAATTGACTGCTGAGAGTTGGAGAGGAAAGTTTATTTTCTGAAATTATACTCATGCACACTTTTCGACTCCAGCTCTTATGTCTGATTTTCTTACCTGGAGAGCTATAACTAAATAATTACTCTTCCCAGTGCATCATTATTAAGCTGGCCAGGCAACGGGCTTAGCTAATGATTGTGAATGTTTTTTTTTTCGTCTGTGTGTGTGTGTGTGTAATTTCATTTCATAATTGATTTCATACTCATACCTTATATCCTGCTTATTTCCCAGTATACATAAAACAATTAAAAACTATTTAGTGGTCTTTCTATCCAGCTATATACTTGGACAACCCTATATTTTGAAAAGAGAGAAATGTCTATATGATGATCGAACTCATATCTGTTCTAAGCCTGTTTAAATTGTTCTAGACTGATAAATAATCATCCTATTAAATAATCAATATCAGTATCATAGTATAGCAGGAGAAACATGTATAATTATAGTATAAAAGAAATCCCAAATAATGTTGGAAATCTGAATATTGTCATAGTAAAATATAGGTATTTTTTAAAACCTGTAATGTTTTAATAGATAAATAGATAAACATTTATATAGATGATTCCTGACAAAGAGCTGAACTGGATGCTGTTTTAGACAAGCCATGTGTTTAAAATGAATAAAACTCTAACTGTAAATTCTCTCAAAAGTATACAACTAGAACTATAAAAACAGAGCAACAAAAGAGAAGGGGAAAATATGAGGACAAAAAACGAAGAATCATACACAGTCAAACTAGCCAACATACAAGCTTAGTAATGCTGATATTAACAAACAACATGTAACAAAGAGCTAAATCAGAAAAAAGCACAATATAAACATGAGTTGAATGAACAAATGACAAATTTGTCCAAATTGAACAGGGTGAGAGGAATGGGCTCGGGTGGGGTTGGGGAGTGGGCGTGGCCAAAGGATGAGGATTTTATTGAGTTGGAGTTCTTCGGGTATGAAGCAGCTGTGACACAGAATTCCCATAACTTCATGAGATGTAAATAAGGACTAGTGGACAGGCATCATTTCTGACTGGCAAAAACACAATAGCGGGATTTCAGGGTTCTTCTTAGAACCTTCCAGAAGAACCAACATAAAGGATTCAAGCATTAACAAACATTGTGATTAAGACTCATAATCAGAATTTACCAGTGGTAGAGTTAAGAAATATAAAACCCTCCCTTTTTCTGCCTGATCTGAACTGTGTGGGTGTTTCATCATCCTGGCAACCTGAACTGGCCCACTGAACAAGGGCTAGAAAATATCACACTTTTGTTTTTAAATAAAAAATGTTGTTAAAAATGCTAGCTAGATGTAGTTTCCCCTCACAGAAGCTCAGACACAAAGAGCAGCAATACTGTGATTTTATCGCTGCAAGTCGCTGTACTGTGAAGTCACCATTCTTAATACAGGTTGCCATAGCAATAACGTTTATCAGTGGGTGTAGCAACTAGCAATCATGCGACAACAAATCAGCTTTTTTGCTGAAATAAATTCATATGACATGAAGTAGTGTATGCTCTTTGTTACAGATCATGAGTAGTCACTGCACAAGGTCACTCCATATTTGCAGAAAGTTAAACTTTGCCCAACTTTGTCATGTCATTGGACACGCCCACAACGGTTGCTGTCGCTCATTTCGCTGAAAGTCACCAACTCTCACGGAAAATGAATGATCTCCGGTCATGTTGTTGCTGCGAGTTTCTGTACGTGTGAACGTAGTATAACTCTGACTGGACCTTAGATTTATGTCATTGTCACCTCTACCAAATATGATCCTGCCCAGCTCAAATCATCCAGCAAGAAATTAATAATTCTAAAAAGATCACATAGTTGGACTATGCCTGGAAGTTAATTATGAAAATAATTAGCTGGATTGGCAGATTTAATTATTTCTTTTATTATAATAAAGTGGTTATTTATGACCTTCTTATACACACACACACACGCATACACACACACCTCATTCACTTGTCTTGTACACACTCTTCTAGTTTAGAGATGACACTCAGACCCTTTTCAAGTCTCTGTTCTTTTCTTCCTCAGCTCTTTCTGCACTGGATATTATACACTCAACACTTGTGATTTATTCTTTACATAAAGGAGGTTCTCAGAAGCTCTTGTTTCCACGACACCCATCGTGATTAGGTAATGCCTCTCATTACGAGTGCAATGCACCATTTCTGCTGGCAAATCAAAGTGGTTCCAGATCAACGGCCCTTAACTTTAGGAGTCATTAGACATCTAAGCAGGGGTTTTAAAGCACAACATCTGCTTTTGGTTTCTCAGCAAGTTTACCTGTTCCGAGTCATCGACTCGGCGTGCGATCAGCTGCCAGGCCAAACACGCCGAGAGAATCTGATGACATTGTCTGAGGATTTGATTTTGGGTTTTTTTTTCTTGCTTGTTCACTGACACAAATGAGCTGCGGTGCTGATGGCAGAGCGACTATGCTATGAACTCAAGGCACGAACTGAAAATATTGCGAATTTCATGCATCATATCTTACCTCGCCATCCCTCTTACTTTTGTCTTTTGAACACTCTCTCTCTTCACTCACAAACACTTTCTTTGATTCCCAGCGATAAATACAGAATATGCCATCCAGGACAGATGTGACAACTTAATAATGTAAACCCTTGCAAACACAGACTGGATCTTGTAAACCATCTGTTATCCATCCTTTAAATGGCACACTGAATTATATTTAGTGTCACTCTACCTGGGCAGCTTTGATATCGACACAGACATGTGATCCTCACTGATTTCTATCATATACCGTGAATTTCTGCGGCGGCAGACAGTTTGCTAGGTAATTTGTACTGCGCTAATATTCCCAGCGCTGAATCTTTGTGCTAATTTATGAATAAGTCAATTATTCAAATCCTTCATTAACAAAGCAGCTGTCTATGAGAAAAGTGTGTCACAGAAAATTGCTCTTATTGGGACTTTCAATACGATTTAGTTTAGTTAAAAAAAATGATTTTAGAATGAAAAAAGAAAGCATGCACGTCCTCTAATGTGCGAAGTGATGCGTCGCCATTCTTTAGCTCTGGATCAGCGGCAGGGTCAGATCATTATGTCAGCACATGTGCTCCATGTGTGCATTTGTAACACACGGAAACATGCAAACAGAAATGCAATTCGATCTCCACAGATTCCACAACATAACACAAGAGCGAGAGACAAGAAAAGAAATTTATTATAGTCAGGTTTTCCAACTGATCTGCTTTTAAACACTTTGTTTTTTCTCTCTCAGAAAGTCCAGCCTCATTTGTCAAATATCATTTCATAATACATAAACAAAGCCTGAGTGAAATATTGACATTCTCTAATTACATAAATATTATTCCACAATTTCATGTTGATCAGCGGAGGAACGCATACTTTCGGAATGAGAATCGTTTCAGATGTTTTCAGTTTGCATGGAATTGGGCTGAAATCCTGTAAACGGCTTAAGAACCTGCATGAAGAAAAAGCAGGCTGCAGTTTCAATAACGTGACGATTATTCATTAAAACAGAAATATTATTTCACAACATGAAGTGGTAGCTTGATTACTTGCTGTATAATTGTGGGACTTGAAACAACAACAACAACAACAACAACAAAACCCTAACAATTGACATGAGTTGTAGACGCTCTGGTTTGGATATCCGCAGCTACAGATAAGCAAGAGAGCAGTTATTGATTCAAATTAATTAATCCACTTACGAACGGGGGATTCACAGGCTCAGAAGTGGCTTAAATAATCCTTACAAATTAAACCAGTAAATTTGTTGCATTTAATGATACTTATTTAATGAGTGATACTTGATTACTCGTGTAATTAAATTGCAAGGAAGTGTGAAAACGTGAAGCATTAGTATGCAGAATATACAGTATTGGGAATGGATAACCTAAATAACATTTGCTGTTAATTAATTTTGCGTTATAGACGAAGCTACTGCAAAATTGGAGTAATTACATTTTGGACGGTTTTGAGCAAGGACAGCTGTTCTGAGAAAAAAAATGACAATAATACAGGGTACAATTTAGTCAACATTATGCATTAATGTCTTAATGTCTTCTGGCAAAGACATAAATGCAAAAGAAATGTTCGTTCGCAGTCAAAACCTGAACTGTTAAATCTCGATAAGTGATATACAACTGCAGCAGTTCCGAAAGACAAGCCTGGATTTTTATTAAGTTGGCTGCAAAATAAACTACATCCTTTATTACTTCTTTTTCTTATTACTTTAAATCTTTTGTGACAACCATACCGCAGCATCCAGGGTTAATCCGAGTAGAGTATGTAAAGATAATCCTACTAACACTTATGTCTTTCTGAATTAAAACGCTCGCCTGTCAAACGCCAGCACAAATGCCAAGACGAGAAAATGACAGATGTAAAAAAAAATATATATATTTATATATATATATATATATATATATATATATATATATATATATATATATATACACATATATAAAACATAGAAAAATGGAAGTTTTAATGATGGTTTGCTATCAGTGAGTTGCTGTGTGAGTTAAACTCCTACACATAACATTTAAAACCGGTTAGTGATTGGACTTCATGCTGACTGTCATTTATTTCTATTAAATATGATGCTTAAATGATAAAAAAGGAAGGCGTATCATTTCTCTCATGTATACCATTTCCTGTCTCAGGAAGCATCCAAAGAAAAGAAGTATTCATATTTTCCAGATAAATAGATTCTTTTCTCTTTTTTTTCAAGAAACAAACTAACAAAAAATTCATAGAAACTCATTTGACAGAGCAAGAAAGCTGTGATATCTCTATCCAGTGCAGCCAAGAGAAATTTAGATAGAGATAGATGCTGACCTAACCAGCCGGAACATTCCGCACAGCCTTGATGACATACCTGCCTTTTATCATGACAGCAAACAGCAGTTTCTCGAGGCTAGGCTCTCCTGGGGCCGGGCACAAATCAGCCTTGACGTGATCAGCCCATGATCTTTCTAGAAGTACAGTGCTGACATCCTCACAAGAGCGTCCACTAGCTTGCAGAGGAGAATAGTTTTTGAATGTTGCTTCTGGGCATGCTGTAGGCCATGGACAGGTAAAGCAGAGGGCCGGATGACACTCTGGAGTCCTTCTGGCAGATGTCACAGAGACAGTGTGATGGCTAGAGATGCACAGAAGAAACACATGAGCTGTGAAACAACACCATGTTCAAGTGTACAGCCGAGGAGCGTAAACATGCCAGATGATTATTTTTGCTCCTTTAGGGTTTGTCTGTGGCTGTAATGCAACAGTACTGTCTGTATTTGTATTTGTGTAACTGCTCCAAAAATTCATATCTGTATCTGCATTTAGATTTTAACCAGAAGTGGGCGTGGCCTGACTTGAAACGCTATCAGAATGGTGTCTCTTGGTGTGTCGTCTCACTCAGATTTCAGAGTCTTCGCTCGAGTTCAGAACCTGAGATGTGCACAGGACTGTTTTTAATCCTTCTCACTGTTCTATTTTGGTTTGTAGCTCCCCAAAATATTTTTTAACAAATTTAGTTTCCCAAAATAAAAACAAACTGGTAGCCGAATTTAAACCACCATGACCATGACCAGGCAGATACTACTCTACAAATAATAAAAATATCTACATAGTATTTATATCTATATATTTCCTCTTATTATCATAAAATAAACCAAATCTTTATAATAATATTAAACATTATATTTAGCTTAATAGAATCTAAAACATGCTGCCTAACCTTATATTTGTTTTGTAATAACATCAAAAAAGTGAAAAATACTATAAATCTGCCTATATTGAAGATATTTTCACTTCCTAACGTATTTTTTTGCAGTGTAAGGACCTCTGTGGTCTTTGTTTGAGCCTGATACATGACCTCTAGCTGTATGCTTATTCAACCGTCCATCTGTGGTTTCAACCATGTGAAACTTTCTGAGGAAAAAAAAATAATAGATCATCTTCTATTTATATTCGTATCTGTTTAGAACATATCTATTTCAATTTGAATAACGTATTTTTTCTGTATCCCTAAACTATATCGTAAGTTCCTCCTAATAATGAATGAGATCCAAATCGTTGCATGCTGTAGGTGTAAGTGATAACACAATCTAACTGACTACATTTTATCTAAAAGAAGAAGAAGAAGAAGAAAAACCGCCTCAGTCCACACCAGTTTTTTTTTTTTTTAAATGAGATACGTACCCTTCTTCACTTTTAAAGGACATTGCACTTGTCTAAATGAATGCTTCCTGCTCATGCAGGAAGTAAAATACAGCAATTAGCATGCTGCCTCTCCACATGTCTCTTAGCTAAAGATAAGACGTGCTGGCAGCACAGCAGGCCTCTAATTCCCTCATTCACTTGTCTCTGGTCTCACTGATTATGGATCTATCCTGTAACTTAACCTGCATCTTTCTCCCAGCAAGACAGCCGTCCAATGAACAGCCCTTCCTCCACACATCTCTTCTTCCTTTCTTTCTTCCTAAACAACTTCCTTTCAGCTGCTCGTCTTTGAATGTGGCTACGCTTCACATCTGGCAAAAACAATCCCGAGCGGCTTAAACAAGAACAACAAGAAGCAGCACGATGCTCTTGAAATGATATGAAGCTATGAGCGTAGACGGTCACGAATATCTGCTAGAGAGACATGGCTGGAGCTTGAAGGAGGAGGCTGAGGTGGAAATCATAGCATGGCCCAAGGCGAGCAACACCACAACACACGGAAACATTTTGCCCCCTGAT
Source organism: Hemibagrus wyckioides (assembly GCF_019097595.1). Taxonomy (NCBI): domain Eukaryota; kingdom Metazoa; phylum Chordata; class Actinopteri; order Siluriformes; family Bagridae; genus Hemibagrus; species Hemibagrus wyckioides. Next base: position 11,049,362 of record NC_080731.1, read on the forward strand.
CTCTGCACTCTCAGAAAGAGTGGTGGGACGCTCCAGGGCAAGGACGGCTCAGCAGGAGGAAAAGTATGGAGAGGTCAACGCTTAAGGTTTCCTCTGTATCTTGTTCTTCCTTCCTTTATCTACATTTGTTCCATTTTTCATCTTGTCCATCTGATAGGGTTCAAAAAGAGAAGCGAAGAAAAAAAATACAAACCAAACATTGTGTTCCTAATCAGGTAAGAAAATTCTACAATATTTTTAAATAAATTTTAAATAAACTTTAGACCTCAAGGTTTTTTTCATTTATTATTTATATGTTCACACACACACACACACATTTACTGATTATTTTTACTGTCATGGAGCAGGTAAATTGCACTTTAATTATTATTTATTTTTTAAAGGAAGTCTCTCTGAAGAAATGTTCACCGATTTTAAGAGCATTCCGGAAATAAATGATACACAGAAAGAAAGCAGGTGAGACTTAATCTGGCGGTAACTTACAAATACATATCTAATTCAATATCTAATTCTAGTTCAATATCTAATTAACTGTTTTGTTTGTTTTGTTGTTTACTGATGATTTAAATGAACATTCTGGCCCAGAATATATCAAAGTAATTCTGCTTTCGTTTTTATTTCTATTTCTAGAAGAAATCGTTCTGAAGAGATCCCCACTGGTGGAGTACCACATTCCTGGTGAGGTTTCAGTGACATCACCTAGGTTCTGTAAACTGTGAAATCTCGCTCTTTATGATGGTATAGATGTACACAATATGTGGTAATGAGGTAGTGAGATGATGCACATAGAGCATGTGCTGTATACATGGATATAGCTAACTTTAAGTCTCTTATCAGTCTGCTTTTCACCGAAGTGGAACCTGCTTCAAAGAGTGACGTAGTCCTGCGTTGCTTGTAATGAGGGTGTATTGGTTTTTAACGAGGACTGCATAAATAGAGACAAGGACGGCAGCCTTTGAGTCGCAAAACAACAAGGGATAAAGTGGAGCTCGGCGCAGACTATGGAACCCAGTGGGATTCACACACTGACATGCTCACACTTCCACACACACACACACACACATTCACTTGCTTGTTCAAGTGTGGGAGCGGTTACAAGTGTGCAAAGAGAAGCACAGTGCAAACTCGCCTACGGGTGCTTGCTAAAGATGTAGTTGAATTCTCTTGCTGCCAAATAAGACCCCGTTGGATGGTTTCTAAACGCGCATACACACAACACAAATACACACACACACATACACAACCGCTATGCGGCACTTGGTACAAAACTTGCTACAAGAAAAAAAAAATGTTCGGAAACATGTGCTCTTAAAAAACAAGTCAAAGTGTGGCTGAGCGTCCCTTGCGAATAAAGCCCTGTTGGGCTCCTGTAGAGAATTCGCGCCAGTGCCGAAGCCTGCTTCCATCCGTCAACACTCCTGTGCACCTGGAAGGTTCAGAGACCCCATTCACCGCAGCCACGACCTGTCCCTCGCAATCGTGCTTTGACTCGAGTCTTCTGCCACACTTTTGAGAGCGCACACCTGGCCCAAACCACATTTTACGCTTAAATAATCAGTTCGTTTGCACCGATTTAAGTCCCCAATGCCTGCGCAAGAGGCCAGATGCCCTGATCAGCTTTTTGAGGACATAGTCTCAAGTTTTTGCTAGCTTTGCTGCACTACTTTTCTCATAAACTTGGTTTGGACATATTGTCCAAAGAGGACTTATGGGAAATTTGAAGGGCATTTAACTGAGCAAACCAGCAAGCAGGAAAAAAACACTTACAGACATGTCCGGGCTTGTAAAGTGGAGGCCAATCTCATAATACCCAAGCACAGCTACACTGATCGACACTAATGTGTTAAGTACACGTTGAAGAGCTATCACTATACATGCCTTTGTGTGTGTCATATGATCACAACAACCATTTCACTCAACAACAGAAACACTGAAATGCTCAAAGATTTCAATAATCTCAAGTGAAAACAGAAACCGCCGATATTTTCAGCCTGGCTCTGGACTGAATTGTATGTGCTGCCAGCTGAATCTCACTACTGCTAATCACAGAAAAGGTCAGAGTAAAAATAAGGTGTGGCAATTTGCCAAGATGGTGTCTAGTGGCAAGGCTTTAGGTGGCCTTCTTGCCTCTGGGTTAAATTTACACACTGCGATTAATTGTGGCTTGTTTACTCAGGATGGAAAGGTGCCGCTACAGAATCGCATGCATCGCACAACTTCTCCGGCCGCAGTGCTGTGGGCTATGTCTTTGAGTTTAATGGGGCTGTGATAACTATCAAATGGACATGGATTACACACTATATCATTATACACACCATTGATTTTGCCCTTGCTTTGCCAGACAAGCAATATTATATGTCCAAAATGACCTTGCACAGAAATGCAAGCAGTGGTGTAGGTCCAATACAGGCTCACCAGTGTGTTCTGAGCATACTATTGCCAAGCCGTCTGAAACGTCATTGGTAGACATTGTATGCTTTAAGGACTGCATTAGGAAATGAATAGCGCCATTAATGAAAAGGAATAACTGATGACTTTTTTGAGAGCAAGTGTTTTGACATTAGAAAAAAAAGGAGCCTTATGAGCTGTTAGGTTTCACTTGTCATCAAAACCGTTCAATTGCAAGGATCTCTAGAGTATGTTAATTCTTTGGCAGTCACTTAATTACACTTTTTACTGCTTTGCTGTCACGGGTGAGGGTTAGAAGAGGTTTCGAGGGGAAGGTATAACAGATGTTTTTGTCTTCGATCCAATACGTTGCACTAAGAATTCTTTGTATGGATTGAGGACAGATTTCTCTACAATTGTGTATTGTTAGATATTATAATAATAATAATATCATGAAATGAATCATTTTCAATTCGAAAATCTAAACATATGTAATAATATATCCATCAGTCTATCCGAACAATTAATTTCCATGTGACCGGGTGCCTCAAATTTGATCGTCCAAATAAACAATATAGAATTTTTTTCTTTTTTACTTCGGATCTTTGCACCACATTTGTTAAAGGTTTTATTTTGCTCATGGTAGATATTTTTTCATTGATTGCCTGGTACTGTATTTAACTGACCGACAAGACAACATAGTAAATAGATGCACAATAAAAGTGATTACAGGTCAATAATTACTGTCTGTGGCTCTCGTGTCGATTGCCCATGGATGTAGTGTCTGATGTACCAGTGTACCTTTTTGAAAATCTTGCTGTCTCATCTGCACTGGGAGTTCTCCGGACACCGTTTGGGTTTGGTCCAGCGGTGTCGACAGAGATGTAGGCTTAATTGATTTCTCTTTGCTGGCCAGGATTGAGTGCGGGAACAATCTTGTGTCCTTTTTGCTGTATAGACAACTAGACACTGACATACTGGCCTTTGATCTTGTTGTAAATATTTAGTGCTTTTATAGGGTATTGAATGTTGTTGGTATTTGTCACTATTACAAAGTGCATACAGAGTATGTCGAGATTTGAGTATTTATTTTATTATATACTGGTCTCTAAGATTTTAGACTGATTAGTCCTAAAGGAGAAAACTTAGTACATTTACTATAGAATAAGGTGTGTTGATAAATCCTAGCATAGCATAGTGGGATACTGAAGCAAAAGTCTTCCCACAATAACTAGAGAGAATGTCTGATATCATTCCCTTAAGAGAGGACAAAAAGGAGAGGAGGGTGGATGATAGGCCTCTCTCTCTCTCTGTGTGTGTGTGTGTGTGTGGTGGGAGGAGGTACTCATGCAGCTATCCAAACTCATTTTAAAAATCTGAACTTCTTTTTCTTAAGTCAGCATTTCGAATCAGACCGTGTCTGCACCCAATTAACGCGCCATTTTGTAAAACGATAAATTTACAAATTCGACATACAGCCCCTTTTTCTCAGCAGAGATAGGGCCTAGCATAAGGGAGAGAAGAGCGAGGAAGATTTAAGAGCATTTCGCAGTGTCAAACATCTAAACCCATCGGGAACCTCGGCACAATTAGACCGGGTGAAGAGGAGGAGGAGGAGGAGGAGGAAGAGGAGGAGGGGGAAGGGGGTGCCAATGAGGATGTTCATGCGGGCGGCCTTATTTCTCTCTTACAGTAATGTGGTTATCGCGGGTGTCGCGGGTGATCCTTTTAAACGGTTTGTTTGCGGGGATAAAAAGCGCATGGAGGAAATAAACTTAGTTCTGGCTTAAATCTGCAAATCCTCGCTGGTCATGGAAGATGATCCCAATTTGCTTCTGAGCAGTGCTGTCAGATCTCACAATAATAAAAAAAAATTAAGATTTTAAGCACCAATTATGTTCGATTAATGTTGGAGTGCATGGACTGTGCCACAGCAGGCAGATGTTTGGGTTCTGTTGATCGCTTGTTTCACCTGATGAAGTGTGTTCCCTATGCAACAGCCACAAAACATTGCTTAATCCTTTCCCATGTTTACTTGTATCTGCAGTGCAATCATGCCATAAAGTGATTAGCACATTGACTCAATTGCCATCAAATTGAAATCTTCAGACTTGCGTGACATTCGCCCTAATTGGAGTTCATTTTAATTCGACATTCTTGACATTATTTATGGAAGTCAGTGAGCATCTTTTAAGAGTAAAATACTACTGATTAGGTCACACTCTACTATAAAAATGATCTGTTTCAGATCGAGTTGCAAAATCCTTATTTTGTCTCTATCCACCTTCGTTTCGGCAAACTCGGATTGTTTATTTAAATTAGTTTATGAAGATTTCTCTTCTCAAAAGTTAACAAACTAGACAAAACAACAGTAATAATGATCATTTATGACTGGAAATGGACTCATGAAAACTGATGCCTTAATGCCTGCATGTTAAGTTAGTTGTTTGTGTTATTGTTCTCAAATCATTGCTTTATACAGCTTCGAAATTTTCCTCAGCTTGGCAGTCAACTCGCAAGCTGAGAGCTGAGATCATTTTGTGTCGATATCAACACTTAGCTAAGATATTAACCTGATTAGACTCATTTGTTTCTCCAGACTAAGTGAACATTGGAAACCTAATTGCCTTGTGACTTGTAACTTACAGGTCTTAAAGGAAACTTACAGGACTTAAAGGATACTTTTAATAGATACTGACCACTGCAGACCGGGAACACCCCACAAGAGCTGCAGTTTTGGAGATGCTCTGATCCAGTCGTCTAGCCATCACAATTTGGCCCTTACCAAACTCTCAGTCACCTCAAACTCTTGATCATAGATAAATTATTAATGCAATGGCCACCTATATACTACATACATCTCTGTACATTGCTTAATGGAATTATAGTGCAGTAAATACAACACCATTTCAGATTTGGCTATCAGAACCTAAAAATAAAGCATGCCAGAAAATACTGAACTTGTTTAAACACCTTTTCCGAATAGAACCATCTAGTAGATAAAATAGTTCATGGGATATTAGACTTAAAAGTTTTGCAAGGAAATGACCAGAAAATCCAGTCACATTGTTACTGTGTTGATTATTTTGTCTAGCCTGAAGGCAGCTAACAAATGAAACGGAAGTTTTAAACACACACACACACACACAGAGACAGGAAAGAGCACTCTGGAGTCGAATGTGAGTCAAATGTGCATTTAAAAATAAGGTGCATAAAATGAAAATCTTAATTCTGGTCACTGTTGATTAGACTGATTCAGATTCATGATTCTGATCAGTAAGCAAAGTTCTAGCAACGTGAAAAGCATGTCCTGTTTCCTCGTAAGCCTTTATTTGTTGCCTGTACTATCATTACCCAATCCCCTGGAGCGTGAGCATCCACATCACTGACAGCTCTGCGAACCTCTGAGCATTAGAACTCAATGTTAAACTTAAAAAAAAAAAATTAAATACTTTGAGAAGATTATCCCACTGGCACCATAAGGAACATAACAGCTGTGTTGTGCAGGAACAACAGCGCAGCAGAAACAGCATCTCACCTATTATTTCACGCCATTTTACCCACATCCCTCTGATCAGCAGCACAAACAAACAGGAACACATGGAGATAAGGCCGCACAGCCAGAGCACAATGTGGTCTTGTTTGTTTTTCCACACTGTTGTTTGTCTTCTCCATAGCCTCGTGTTGATCTTTTCATTGTGCAAAAGTTTGCCTCAGATGACAATGTTGATGGCGGTTTTCCTCAATGTCGTGACGGGGTGCATTCAACGGTTTGGCAAAGGTGAAATGAAGTGGATTGTGGGTAGGTGATGAACATTAGTCTTATTTTTTCCTATGAATGATGATATAGTGGTGATTATTAACAGTATTGTGGACATGGAGCTGTTTCCTATTAGCACTGTTTGGAGTGAGCCTTTTAATAAATCAGAGTTTTATCCACGGGCTGACAGCTGATGTTAAACGTGTATTAAATACCTTATGTGAAATTAGAAAGCTCTATCCAGTGAGTTTACAGCAAAAAATACATTCATACATACATATATATATATATATATATATATATATATATATATATATATATATATATATATATATATATATGAACAATACATATTTATATATATATATAAACAACATTGTACTAAATAAAATAACCTAAAAAAGCAGTACAATCTCTTCTCTCCAAGTTGAAATGAAAGGAATGGACGAAGGAATAATTAAATTTAAAATAAATATTAATATATTTTATATAATATAATATTTTTAAATAACAGTTTATTATTTTATATAATATTAATTACATATTTACAGATATATTTATTTTAATATTTATATTAAGACAACATTGTTCTAAAAAAAACCTAAAAAGCATCCTCCCCAGCAAAGCCATTAAAAAAAATTAAGATATCACTGTCAGTGCGTGCTCCAGAAGGAAGTGTTCGAAACTTCCCTGCATGCATTTGTAAGTTTTTTTGGCAGCAACTCATGTTTGCCTTGAAGAGTCCCTGGTGCTGTTGAAGTGGCAGCAGGATGCTGGACCCACTGGAATCCTCGTTTGAATGCATGCATTCAAAAAGTAGCGAGCGCCCTTCACATGGCATCACGATGGCCATGGCCAGTCATCTGGCTGCCGGATCTCCATAAGACAGCTACTGTCTTGTGTGGTCTCCTACAGAAGATGGCATCCACATATAGCCATGTGCTGTCCACCTATCCGCATATTCACGCTGAAGAAACCACTGGCCTGCCAAGCGCATGTTCTCTAGGTTCTGCTGGCAGAAAAACAGGTCATCGTGTGATTTTATTTTATTTTTATTTATTTTTTTTTACGTTTAATGATGAGGATGTGTTGAGAGATTATGTTTATGTGATGTTTGTGATTTAATGCTATTATAAAATGGCTTTTTTTTCTAAACTGGGACTACATTTTATTTTTAAAGCACAAGTGAAATAATGCACCATGATTTTGATGCATGAAGCACCAGGATTTCAACACTTTACGATAAATCATTTTTAAAAAAAAAAACTTTTTACTTTTTCTTTATTATTTGGAATTTGTGCACATGCACAGTTGATGCTGATGATTAATGATCTATGCATCTTTTTTCCCCCATTTTCTCCCCATTTGAACCACCTGCCAATTTCCACCCACAAGACTGCTCACCCCATCACACATCAGCAACCACCCGAAGAAGATGAAGGCTTTCTCTGAGACACCTGAAACCAGGCAGCTGCATCTTTTCAAACTTCTGCTCTTGTTGTATCACACGGCAGCATAACAACCTCGGAGCAAAGCACTATCTGCCCCTTTCCCTATACATGACTTCACAGCCTAAAGAGAATAAATGCATCCAAAATCGGATTCTTGTATACTGCTCTGTGCCAGTTTATAGTATAAATAGTGTGATTAGTTTGTTCACACTGAAAATTCCAACAAGAAGAAGTGCACTTCATGATGGAAGTGTGGAATGTTGAACACTTCATGCACTCAATGCTCACAGCTTTGCTTGCATAGTGGAAGAGGGGCGGGGCTACCAAGCACTGATGCTGGATGAGAACAAATTTTCGAGATGGCTGAGGACACTCTGGTGTACAAGACGTCTTACAAATGCCTTTTAAATTAGCTCACACTGTCTGATTGAATTTTCAACAATATTCTGTATTCTGCTAAAGCTTATAGTATCACATTATGTGCATTTGATGTCACTGGCCATTGACTGTGAAACAGCTTAGTAAATATGTTTGAGTGCTCCATTTGAAAGTATATTTCCCTTTTAAAATTTAGAAAACTAGACACAAGTGTATAGTGTAAGTGCATAGTCTATCGTGTAGTCAGTTGGGACACAGCTTATGGCATCCCTCCCACCCAGACAGCTCAACCATGGAGCCTGCTACTAGGCCTGTGGTAAGATTTAAATTTGTGCCAAGAAAATGTACTTAGGCAAAAACTAAATGTTTACTTACAGCTTCTTCACATTTACATTTACAGCATTTGGCAGACGCCCCTATCCAGAGTGACTTACATTTATCTCATTTTTTTATACAATTGAGCAGTTAAAAAATTAAGGGTTAAGCTCAGCGGCAGCTTGGTGGTCCTAAGGTTTGAACTCACAACCATCCAACTGATTAACCACCATTATTGGGGACAATGGTGATTACTGATTGTTGGGGACAATGGTGATTAGTTATTTTAGGGACAGTGGTGATTAGCTATTATTGGGGACAATGGTGATTACTGATTGTTGGGGACAATGGTGATTAGTTATTTTAGGGACAGTGGTGATTAGCTATTATTGGGGACAATGGTAATTAGTTATTTTGGGGGGACAATGGTGATTAGCTATTATTGGGGACAATGGTGATTAGTTATTATTGGGGACAATGGTGATTAGCTATTATTGGGGACAATGGTGATTAGTTATTATTGGGGACAATGGTGATTAGCTATTATTGGGGACAAAGGTGATTAGTTATTTTTAGGGACAATGGTGATTAGTTATTTTGGGGACAAAGGTGATTAGTGATTTTGGGGGACAAAGGTGATTAGTGATTGTTGGAGACATTAGTGATTAGTGATTTTGGGGACAATGGTGATTAGTGATTGTTGGGGACAAATGTGTTTAGTTGTTGGGGACAATGGTGATTAGTGATTATTGGGGACAAAGGTGTTTAGTGATTGTTTGGGACAATGGTGATTAGTTACTGTTGGGGCAATGGTGATTAGTTATTGTTAGAGACAATGGTAATTAGATGGTTTTAGGTTTAATTGTGATTAGTTATTGTTAGAGACAATTGTAATTAGATGGTTTTAGGTTTAATTGTGATTAGTTAGTATTAGGGACAATGGTGATTAGCTATTTTTAGGGACAATGGTGATTAGTCATTTTTGGGGACAATGGTGATTAGTTATTCTTAGGGAGAATGGTGATTATTTATTATTGGAGACAATGGTGATTAGCTATTATTGGGAACAATGGTGATTAGTTATTTTAGGAACAATGGTGATTAGCTATTATTGGGAACAATGGTGATTAGTTATTTTGGGGGGGACAATGGTGATTAGCTATTATTGGGGACAATTGTGATTAGTTATTATTGGGGACAATGGTGATTAGCTATTATTTGGGACAATGGTGATTAGCTATTATTGGGGACAATGGTGATTAGTTATTATTGGCGACAATGGTGATTAGCTATTATTGGGGACAAATGTGATTAGTTATTTTTAGGGACAAAGGTGATTAGTTATTGTTGGGGACAATGGTGATTAGTGATTGTTGGGGACAATGGTCATTAGTGATTGTTGGGGACAGGGGTGATCAGTGATTGTTGGGGACAGGGGTGATTAGTGATTTATTCACATTGTATTTGAACTGTATTTTATATTTTAAGAAAGATTTAGAATATGGAGATATTTTTATTTGTATATTGAAGCTGAAACAAGACAGAACTCAGAATCTATTTTTTCCTCACCTACTATGTAATCAGATCATGATGCCAAATTTATTCACACATGCTATGGAGGAAATTATAAATATTTACCGTGTGCATGCAAAAACCCAAGGTGTACCAAGTGGTTTTGACAATCATTTCGACGATGTATATTTGGTTTTTCCGTGAATGAAGTGTATTTTTGCATCTCGCTGAATTTTCTGAACATTTTTTGATTTGTTTATCTGCTACACAGTGGGTTTAGATCCAGCCCCAAGGTAAGAAACTGGGAGCTCTGGTGTGATACAACTGGAAATACATGACATACTCAAATACCTCAAAGAATATTACACTGGGACAATTTTCAGACGGGTAAAGGCACTAAGTTGAACGAGTTTCCAATGAGATTTTCTTTCCCCCGTTCTATCTTAATATGGAGCAACCGTTGTGCAAGGAGAGAGAGAGAGAGAGAGAGAGAGGGAGGAAGGAAAAAAAGGCTTTCAGACATGTCTCGCAGCCATATAGATGGGTTCAGCATATAAAAGTTAACATAGCATATAATTCCACCACTCCCCTCTCCTCTCCTTCCCTGCGGGTGTGTGGAGAAAATAAGCATATTATCAAATTCAGCATAATTTCATGTATGCGTGAAATGGCCACCTCTTCTGGGAACACGGGGCCTAATGATGAGTGGCAGCCTTTTTGGCTTCTGTGGCACGGACGAGGACCCAACCAAAGGAGCACGACACACACCAGCCCCAGATGCTACTAACATTTCCACCAATTAAAAGCGCAGAGGTGAATGTCTCGCCAAAATGAGCACCAAGCACCAAAAATAAATAAATAAATAAATAAAACTGTGGCCTCGTCAAACAGAGTTTCTTTAGAAAAAGTCTCTTGAGGGACACCAGAGTCTGATGAAGAGCGGAGGATGGGGGAAATTACAGGGTCTTGTTGCTTGGTTACTTGGCAATTTGGGAACTTCATCAACTTCCAAGAAAGAAAGAAAAGACACAAGAAAGGGAAAAAAAGATTCCTCCCAATTGCCTCGCACAAGCTCGGCACATGGCACTGTGCTGGAAACACACTATCCTTTGTGTGACACTGTAATGTGTCCCTCCTATTTCCTGTGCTGAAGCCACTGACGCGTGTCCTGCTCTCGCTGCCTCTTCCAGTCTGCTGGAAGTACTTATTTGTCATTTCCTCTCTGGACTGGGGGGGACTCGATTCCATTCTCCTGACAGTTAACCAAGTGAAGGGTAAAATGATGAGGGGGTTCCAAAGTAAACACATTAACTGACTTTTCAGACGAGAAAGAGACCCTAAAAAACTGCCACTGCCCTCCTATGCATTGTTAAAAATGAGTCTCTTGAGGAATGATGCACATCTCTACCAGGGGGCATTCATTTTTAAACAAATAAAACCACTGCTGAACACAAGGATGTTGTTCAAGGTTACTGTAGATTTTTCTTCTGATTTAAGGAAGGTCTTTATTGTGTGGAAAAATTTATGGGGAGTTTATATTACTGAGGCGTTGCTGCAATATAATTCCTATTCTTTTAGCAGGTGCAAAGCCCTTTTTCCAACTAACAGCATTTCTGTGTAATCACTATCCCCCGAAATACAACAAACAACATCTCAAAAGAACAGCGACCCATATTGTTCAGCCCAGTCCTTGTTTTGCAGACAGGACATTGTTAGAGTTGTGAAATTCATTGTGGTCTCGCTGAGGCCTCCTCCTCTCCATCATCCTCATTAGTCCTGGAGCAGGGTTTGGGATAATGAGAAAGCAGAATCGAGGGTGGTGGCGTGGATCTGGCGGCCACTGCGAGGCAGCTCCAACATCCACATCCTGACAGCTCTTTCTGGATGATGGGCTGAGCGTAATTTGACGGCCTTGTGTATAAGTACACCATATTGTTTGGGAATTAAGTGCAGCGTCAAGGCCTGTAATTACACGCTTACAATAACGGGTTTTCAGAGATGCTGGAAATAGCTTGCAGGGTTCCGGCCTATGTTCCAGCCGCCGGCGAACTTCATAGCGATGGGCCGTGCTGACTTTCAAATGTCAAACGGTTCTTATTTTAGAAACAAAGCGCCTTCTTTTACCGCTTGCTGATGTGGGAGGGCAGAAGCCTATTGTTTAAGTGTTTCCTGATTACATTTACAACAAGAGACACAATGTGTGATCATTGCCACAGGAACTACTGTGCGAGAGGGAAGGGGCTGGGCGAATATTATTCCTCTAGGCAACCTAAGACGGAATCTACAGCTTAGAAATCTGGAGAAAACATCTTAATAAGCGCTTTTGGAGTGTTTTTATTTGCATTTAAGCATATTTGAGGTAAAGGGAGTTATAAAACAACACAAATATATGAAAACGACAAACGTCCTGGCTGATAAGTAGACTCATCTAGTAAGGTGATGGAAGAGGGTGGTAGTCTAGGTGTGTCGTCTGCCGGTGTTGTCATTGGCTCGAGTGTTTCTAATAGGCTCCCCAGGCTGTACTTCTCCCAGAGACATAATCAGTCAGCGAGTGCTCCTCTCCCCTCGGCCTAGGCCAGCGCAGCTTCAGGCCAGAGAGAGGCGGCTCTGTCCAGTCAAATGGCCTGCTGGGACGATCCACACCACCCCCGTTTAACAGGCTGCCTACGGCCCTCAATGACTGGCCAAATTCAAGGACACATAGCAATAGACACAGAGCTGCTTGTCTAACTTTAACCAAATCAGGTGCACTGCTCATATTCTTTCTAAGATTTACAGGTGAAAAAAAAACCTTGGCACAGCCACATTCCTTCCAACAGCCAATATATCCAGTGATGAGTTAGATGTCTTTGTAACCTGAGGTAAATCTAGGTTGACCTACCGGAATAATTCTTTCATTTTATACCCTATAATATTCTCGTATAAACTGCAACAATTCTAGTCAATTCCCCTGCCTTGATCCAATGATGACACTCATCATTGAACACCAACGCTCATTGTTCCATGATGATGTACAGCTATTCTTGGACGTAACTACTAATGCTACAAAATAACATGCAATTTGACAGTTCTCAGTGGCCAAGTGGTGTGTTCCTGTCGGATAGATCTCAGTGCCCCAAGGTACCCACATAAGGAAAGGTGGCCAACTGACTGTAGAGCTCGTCCCCGGGTTCAGATAGAGTTCATGAAACTATGATGCTGAGTCTGACCTTCACCCTCAGTCTTACTTTAAATCAAGACCAGTAGATATGCCAACAAAAAGCAAGCAAAAATGATTGATCACAATACCTGTTAGAACACTGTAGGGGCTTCAGTGGTACGATGATGATATTGATGATGTCCCCTTTGTTTGAGGAAAAACCTTATTCAGGATAAGGATTTGGGCTGCATTTTTTCATATCATCTAAATACAGGCTTAGACCCTAATGCAGTTTAGGCATACAATCCAAAACGTGAGGCAAGATCAAAGTCAGGACCAGGCGCAACTCAGGCAATCAGCATACAACAAAATGAAAGCTTGACAACATTGAGATATACAGAAGCAAGGTCAATCTAACATAACAAGGCTTGGTATCGACTGGTGATAAACAACATACTTCGCAAATAGTGAGTGACCTGGATGTGCTTTTATACAGCGAGTGTACTGGGGTGGGATTGAGTCCAGGTGTGTGTGTGATTAGTAATAGTGTGAGTGTCAAGTCTGTAGGCTGTGCTTTGTGTTTGGATGCCGTTTCCGGCAATGTCATAATTTATTTTCATATTAAGACTGAAAACTACATGCATTTAAACATAATTTTTTTTAAATAATTGTCTGGGAATATTTTGATGTATGCCAAGACAAACTAATCTAAAACAGAAACCTTGTTTTCCCATTCTCATTTTGAAATGAAAAACGAATGAGCACAACCTCCACAGACCCAGACAGTGTCCCCAATACATTTAATAGTAGGGCACTCATCTATTTAGTGTGTACTTGCATCTTTTATATCAAGGCTTGTGTAACCAAAATCAAAATGTCAACATGACCTGTTCTTTCTTCAGCATCCGGTGCAGAGGAAAAAGGAGGGTGACACTGCTCCATCCCCAGGCTTAGAAATGACTTACATAGTAATTATATACTTACATCATATTTTTTGTTGATTCGCCAGTGACAGGGGCGCCTGCACAACTGCACCACACAGAAGATCTGTTTCTCCGGGGTTTAGTGATGGTATGAGCGTAAGGAATGGAATTAATTTAGCAAATGCGAAGTAAAAGCCGGCAGGTCTGTTGAAATTTTAGGCTTCCGAGTAAACTTTCATAGACACAGAAGGCAAACGAAACTAGAGTAACATGGATCACTTGTGGTTTCCTCACTACAGGAGGAATCGTTGGTGGATCGACTTAATGCAGTGATTCTTCCCACAAGAACCCTTCATCATCTTGGAAAGGCTCCTGTTCATTCAGGATGTATTGCCTCTCTTCCTTAGCGTTTATGGCTATTACATATACAGTAGGTGTTCTAGTGTTACATGTCTACATATGGGAGCATTGCGCAGCGGTCAAGAACAATAGACCTCTGAGAAATAGGTCTACTTGTACTGTATGTTTGAATTATAATGCCACAAAAGTCCACCCAGACTTTCTTAGTGTCTGTTGGAGTGACTCATGAACTTGGCTCTAGAAAGGACATGGCCATGTACTTCTGTCAGGAAGGTCGCCATGTCTGAAAAGTGGGTCAGCAGTAAATTATTCATGTTGCGGATGGTCCGGGACCAAACCTCTAGACCAGAAGCCTCTGATCCTGGAGCCAGGGGCCCACTCATTAGGCTTGGCGTGTCATATGATCACGTTGTCATGGGATCAGGTGACAACAACTGGATACACATCATATTAGCTTGTTTTTTTTCACATGAAAAAGAGCCACTTGTCTGAACCACAAACTGCCATAAATGATTAGGTCCACTATTTTAAACTTGTGTGTACTATAAAGAAGGTACTTCGATAATGTAGGCAAGGGTATTTTTGAATCCCCAGTAATGAGATGGTTTCCATATTTGGTTAAAAATAAGTTTCATACTCGTGAAGGCCATGGTAAGATTCTGAAATATGCGCCACTTTAAAGTGGAACAGATATTCTATCAACTCACATGCTTAACAAGTTTACGTGTGTTTTCACTACAACAGTCTCAGCATTGAAATTCGATTCACGCATACATTTGTGCTCTTGCCACCTACCTGATAGATTCAAATTTCTGTGCTTATGTATGACATATGAAATACAGCAGCCAGGGGTATGAAAAAAATATGGAGAAATCTTTTAAAGTATAGATTATGTGTCAAAATCAAATAGCTACTTTTAAATGCACTGAAGTATTAAAAAGTAAATGTTTTGAACTGGTGAAATTAAGTAATGTCATGTTTCGATGTTTTTATGTGCAGCTAAAAATATAACTTATTAATCAGAAGTAAAATATCATAAATAATTTACATATAATTCTATATTACATTAACTAGAATTACTACTATGGCAGTTACAGTAGCTACTGAATCTATGCTAGTCTTAGTTGGAATTAGCAAAGAAATTAGTTCTAACTGATTCTGTCAAATATATACAGTTAATGTTAGCAAACTGTGCATAACTAGTGAAACCAGGCTAAAAAGACACCTCATTTTATATTCTTACTCCATTGTATTGAAACATTTTGAGATAGGTCTAGGGGCGCTTTCTCCTCATGGTCCATACTGCAGACCGGGAACTTATCCATCTTCAAATGTACACAGATAAATATAGCATTAACTACATTATATAGTACAGAAGCTACATTACATAATATAGAAGCTACTGTAAAAGTAAATGATGAACTGGAACTTTTCATTATAGTTTTTTTTACAATGATAAACAATAATTGGATGCTTTTAACAGAAATGGATCTAAACTGTGTGTGAGTTCGTTCATTAACTAGATGAGAGACCTGTATCTGTAGCAAGCACTTTGAAGGTCTAAATAAAAAATTGCAGGCATAATGTCAAGTAAAAGTAGAAGTAAAGTAGAAATTTGCCAAAATAATACTCAAATATAGTAACAAAATGTGATTACTTAAGTATTTTCCACCCTGTCTGTAGTTTACTATAGTTTATCATTTTCACAAACTTAAAAAAGAAAAAAGAAAAAAAAGAAAAAAGTGCTACGTTTCAGGTGGAGTAATGCCAGTCTTTCAGAAGCATTTGGAAGTTATGGCAGTAACAGCTTTGTCTTTGCTGGGTCACTAACAAACCTTCAGCTTTTTGCCCCTCACAGAATCACAGTACTGCTGCCTTGCAGGGAGTGCCTGGAGGCAAGTTTGGCTCTGCTGTTGGAGAAAGTTTGCACTAAACCTACTTTTCCAAGCCTATGGAACACCCATCCTCAAACCTGTTTACAGGAAAACGCCACATCACAGAGCCCACTGAGGGGTAATTTTGGAAGCGACCAAAGGCGTGCCATCAGCGTGGCGTTCCCTGCCGTTCTCTGAAACACTCATAATGAGAAGCGAAGAAAACATTTTTTTTCTCCCTGACTCTCCTCCCTACAGTGCCGTGAAAACGCAAAGGACTCCGGCTTTAACGCGGCGCTGCACAAAGCCCGTGTTCTATCTTTCTGCCGTGAGAACACAGAAAGCATAAAACAAACAAATGCACTAAAAATACTAACTTTGCCTATGCAAACATTCCCCCTTAATGAGACACTGCGTTTAGAGAAAGTGGCAATGCTCACTTGGTTGTCGGGAGCCTGTAGTTTCACTATAGTGAGACGACCTAAAGGAGATCAGAAAAGGGGTGGGGGGGGTTGGGTGCAGGGAGGGTGAGGGGGGTTTGGGGGAAGGGGTGCTGTTGTAACGCAGGCAGACAAATGAAAGAATGGAAAGGAGGAAAGGAGCGAGAGGAGGAATCAAACAGCGATAGCAGGAGTGTGTGCGTGTTTCTCATATCTCAGAGGGGAGCTGGAAAATGGGAAAGGGGTTGGGGTTTATAAACTTGGGGTCTTGAGTGCTCTGGTGCATCCTATCCTCTTTTAGTCACACCTAGAGGCCTTGCATTTCCTCTCTACAGGAAAAGCAGCATTGGCAAACCGTGATCGCATGTATTGTTCCAAAGCTGCTGTTCAGGGTGATTTGGCCTCAGGGCTGAGTCTGGAGAAATGTTGGCAAGATTCCTCTCTTTGTGGAGGAAGCTTGTATTGACTGTCTTAGCTTTCTACCTTATTATTATATCTCTTTATAATACCAGTCAGATATGGAATCCCCTGGATGATAAAAGAATATTAATATGATGTATGATGAGTTATAATTATGAGTGAAAATACAGAAAGTTATATATTTTAATTTTTCACTGGTCCTTTTCACTGTTATTGTTTGTTATATATAAATATATATAATATATATAAAAATATATAATAAAAAATCTGTTAGTAATTTGGGTTTAGAAGCTAAGAGTATTTTTTTAATGGAAAAAAATTTATCACAAATGAGGAAAAAATAATGAGATATCGTGTGTCTGTATCTATATCAAGTAAATTTTATTTTAAAATTTTTAATGAAGCCAAACAGAACAGGTACAGAACTCACAGCATGCTGTGACACAACCTCAAGCATACATCCTGTGACAGTTAGTGAAACAGTGAAAACCGAGTATTATGTGTAATTAACAGAGATGTACCTCCTGGTGGAAAAGCTGTAACTGCTAATGTTCCTTATCTGGTTGTAGCTACGGTTTATATTTATAGCCGTAGGCAGTATACGTAAAGTTTGCTCAACTCTGAATCAACATAGTTTTTACTAGTTACCTTTTTACATGCTTACAACTGCTACGATTAATCCCAAAAATGTTCTGTATCTGCCTTGATCATCGTCAGTGTGTATAGAAAGCTAGCTAGCTTTTCTGAATGCTGTAAGGGTTTCGGTGGCGTTCATTAGCTTATGCTAATTCATGCATGTTTCTAGCTACACAGTTATCTATCTAGCAAAGATGCCCCTTACACAGGATCCTGAGTAACACAACAAGCAACTGTTACAAAACAATGTAGAGACATATTAAGTTTTTTCCTACAGTAAAATGTCATAAGATCTGGCTAGCTAGTCTATACGTACTCAGCTACTCAATCTCCATGTATGTTGGTGTGCATCATTTGCAGATAATTATCACGATGTTTCCTTTAAAGCATTACAAATTAAAGATAGTTGATAAAATAGGTCAGGGATGCTCATTCGTCTCTGCTGTCTACACCATGGTGCTGCTGCTGAATAAGTATTTAGCATTGAGTATTAAATGTTACAGAAAGAAGAAGTGCTATGACTTCATTAGAGTCCAAAAAAAGCATTACAGTGAATAATATCGTCATGTACTATAATGAGAGAACACGTACAGTAGCTTGGGCACAGGCCATATTTATCCACTAAACTGAATGCTAACATGTGAATGTAAAACAAAATCATGTGCAGTCTGCTCTACTCGTCTTTCTGAATTCTCTCACGATGTAAATGTGTCATTAGTCAACTCTTAGCTAAGGGCTCTCATGCTCCCAGATTGGTGGCTATCATGTTATAGATGGAAACTGAGCTACTGGCTGAAGGAATTTCAAATGACTAACCTGGGTGCAAATCCAGTGCACAATATTTTCTATTTTTACTCAGATGCAAATAGCATCTGCATTTAATACCTCTCCCTATTTACGTGCATTAGCTCCCTAAGATATTCTGTCTCGAATAAAAATGTTGTTCACATTCTGTGGTTCACAGCATACATAAAAGAAACATTGAGCAAAAGCTGCTCGCTCACAGAGCAGCACATAGACGAGGCAGTATATTACAGCCATATACTCTAACATCTCCTAACTCGCCAGCTATATACCGGCCAGATGTCCTGGCAAAACAGCTGTCCAACATCATCCTGAGAGCACAGAGTCCTCCAGCTCAGTCTGCTGTTAGTGTCCACAAAGATCTCACTCCGCTCCGGCTTCCTGAACCCTTTAATCCTTATTCAACTTCTGCTGTGGGTTTTGACTTCATTACTGCTTGCTAAAAGGCTGAGTGTGCACTTAGGGACCTGCAGCCCAACCCAGGAGTGTTTCAACGTGAAAAACATCTCCACACACAGCTGGTTGAAACAGAACATTTAGTTTACAGCCACGTAAAAGGTGGCTACAGAGGGGAGGTACCTTAATCAAAGCCTTTTTTTCCTTCTTTGGGCGCAGTATATAGAGAGTGTGAAGGTACAGTTTATATCACTGCACAATTTCTCTGTCACAAAAGATAAAAAGCAGCCGGAAATTACAGGAAAAGTAAAGAAAACTTGCTCGAACACAGATTACTCATCCAGCTAGATGCTTCAAAGCAATTGTGAAAATGTAAACAATTAACCATTGGACTGGGAATATGTTCATAAATAATGTATTTCTCTTTTTATTTTTCTCTTAGAAAATAAGTTCCGAAAATGAATAACCTTATATAGATCGAAAAGTTTTCCTGCTGAGAATTGACACACAAGATATTAGCCTTTCCCCTGAAGGCCAACAGAAGAAAAGGAAAAGAAGAATAGCAACGACATCCGTGCCTAACTAAACAGACAGACAATTACTGCAAAAAAAACCAACAAAAAAACAAAAAGCTGTGCACCAAATTTGCAGAAAGGAATAATAAACAAATTATTAGTATTCTTCACATTGAAATGAAACATTAAAAAAGACGTATCAATACAAATCTTAATATTAAAATCATTGTCATTTCTGATAAAAAGACAAATGTATACAATTTTCTTTTCTCAAAAATTCCATATTTTGGAAATATTTTGATTTAGACTGCATTATTTGCTGCGATTGATTTTTCTTTCCTGCATGATGATACTTTTTTTCACGCGTGACTGACGAGCGAAGACGTTACGGCTCCCGTTTCATTGTCGGAGCTTCTGACTTTCCTTCCTCACAGTTAAAGGTTAAGGCGTCTCCTTGTAAGCAGCACGCAGCGTATACAACTTGTTAGCCAGAACACCTGGCACTGATTAGCTCGGCTTTACAAAACCCACTGCACTGTGCACTTTAATCCATCGCCTGCTACTAGACTCCTGTGCTGAAATGTTTAAGTAGACGATCAAAGAAACACTTCAGAACCTCAAATTGATTTGTTTCATACACTATAACAATCCCTAAAAATCATTTTCTATTAATTTACACCATAAACACATACTTTCTACCTTTAGTTCCTGCTCATGTTCATCAATGTGGGTGATTAATAATGCCAAAGCAGATTTTATTTCCGTTGCTGACGACAATCTCTGCTGTTAAAAATGCCCTTTTTTTTGTACTGAAAAATCACACATTCTGAAATAATTTCTTAGATAAGAGTTAAGATTGGGAGTCTTGTGAGGCACCACGTGACACAGCCGATTTAGTCGCATGTCAAACAAAGCCATCTGACGACAAAATTCCGGTAGGTTTGTCATTTTTGTGTGTTCTTAAAACCTCCGCTGCCATGACATTTGTCTAAAAGCCACCAATAGGATGAATAAAGGATTCGGAAAAACTCCTGAAAGAAATATGATCGAGATGATGGTTAAACATAAACAAATATACTAATGCATACAAGAATATCTTTATAGCTCAGGCGGATTGTTTGGTTCACCGAAGCCAGGATCACACTGACAAATAATGTAAGCAGACTGTACAGTGCTCTTTAATCACATGGCAGCATGAAGAAAACAAGTAATAATGGTATAAAAAAACCTGCTGTAATCACACAGCGTAAAAACAGATTTACAGTGATACAGCCGTAATTGCCTTTTTTTTGTCTCGCTAACTAGCAATCATTTCTTTGACTGGTCCTCAGCATGTGTGCACTTGTTGACCTGAAACTTTCTGTCATTAGATATTTGCTGATGAATGTGTATATTAAGCATAACCTCTGTCACCCCATGATGTAATGATAGCTACTGTACGGCATAACAGATACTACTGAGATATCTAAAGCCAATCAGTCAGAGCATCGAGGTCTCCATTTGCTCAACATTGCCTAAGCTGAGGTCTCACTCTTCCCCTCTCTCTCTCTCTCTCTCTCTCTCTCTCTCTCTCTCTCTCTCTCTGATGAGTCAGCCCATTCTCCTGCTCCTTGACCGTCCTGTTTGTTTGGGATTTGTGGGCTCGGCCAAAAAAAGGGAAAAACAGCAGAGCCAGGAGGGAGGAAAAAGAAGGTACGAATGGAGAAAAAAAGAAATGTTGTTCAATATTTGGAAGTCTTCTGCCTGTCTGCTTAAATATTGCCCCGTGGCCGTCGGGATGGAGCCGAGAACAAGGGCTTCAGTAAGGCTGACAGGGAGATCTCTGTGGCGACGTGGCCGAGTGTTTATCTGTCTGTCTGATGGTTTATCGGACTGTCAAATTATCCTTCTCTGCAAACACCATGGCTGCCACGTGAATGTAAATAACATGTGCCACGTTAATCACGTGATTCCGACAAGTGCCAGTGGCTAATGTAAGGCTACTTAATAACACTGAGAGCCTTTTGACTGCGTTTCCTAAATAAGTGCAAAAAAATGTTTTTCAAGTAAGTCCTAAATTACGTACATAAATGCCTCACGTTACATACACTCCATGTTCCTCTATGTTCATCCCCACGCACAGACGTCTCATAAATCAGCACATGCAGAAGGAAGGTGTGAACTTATATACAGTGTGCAATATTGCTAAATGGATATAGGAAGAAATATAAGAAGCGTGAAACGAAGTGACAGAGCGGCATTATTTCTAACAGGCGCATAACAGTCGCGGCTGACGTTCTGAATGGACCTGGAGCCGAAGCGTTTCAAGCAGAGAGAAGCGCTTGCTCAGCCAAGAGCAACATCTTGACGGGCCGCCTGTCAATGTAGCGTCTCTCTCGAAACATTATGAGACTTGTTCGAGTTGCAAGTTGCTTCAGTTAATAAACCAAATTGCACAAAGTGCGCTCCCAGATTGACAGCAACTTTCATTAAAATCAGATCACGCCATATGAAAATATCCTCTGTTGAAAAATTCAGATTCCACATGGGTTACACTGTAAATAACCTGCAAACAAAAATAAATTGTCTAGCAGTGGTATGATTCATAAGCCTGGAAATCATCATCTTGGTTTGTGGACTCAAATGTCGATATGTCTATTATAAATCACTGAGATGCGTGGCACAAAAGGAGGATATCATAAAACTGCTATGAGATATCCAAAGGAATATGAAATACGGCCCATATAAAAAAGGACTTCATGGTGATTAAAAGATTTGGCAACATAACCCAACCAGGATAAATTATTTTTATGCTCGGTGCAATGAAGTCGTGCCCGGCTGTGAGTGTTGGGATCCAGCCAGAGCATGAAATTCACTTCCATTTAGCCTCAGAAATAGTTGCTAAGGAGTCAGTGTATTGACCAAACATCTCACATGCTGCCATTCAGACAACTGTCTTAGATTGTCACAGCCATGTTATTTATTGCGCTTGACACGCCTGGTAAGAATATATAAGCACTGAGTTTGACAAGTGTAAACAGACACGCTACATGCTACCCCAGAAAACCGTTGCAGTCACTTTAAACCTAAAAAGAAAAAAAGAAAGATTTTCCACTGGATTCATTCATCCCTGTTTGGTTTATCGTCGGTGTCAGTCATATAATTTACTTTTGCAGCACTGCATGAATCCGTGTCCATTGCATTCGAATACTTTCATCTCTATACAGAACTTTGATCTCCTAATGCCTGTGGTGTCCTGTAGTACAGATCTGTTTAATATAATCGTTAATTGTTTCATAATCTACACAATTATTTATGTGTTTTTCTTTCTTTTGACAGATGCCGCTCACTTATGCTGCCTTCTGGGTGCCTTATAAAAAGGTCATTATCAAGTTGTAATAATGACAGTTCCCACTTCATGCAAAATGGGAAAATAAATCAGGTACTGTGACAGAACCTACTGCATTCAGTACAGTACTTACTGCTCAGTATATGTGTGTAATATGAACACAATCCAGACATACTACACTCGCCCTGTTGGCATTATCATGTGACCTACATCATCATGATAACCACAAAAACCACAACAATTTTAAATCTTCAACAGGTTTACTCAGGTGTTGTTAAACAAGATGTTAAACATCTGCCTTCTGCCATTTGTGATTCTGACAGCTCTTCTACACCTTGTGGGATAGCATAGTGTCCATTTCTTCTTCATGTTTCAGTATCTCAGAAGCAGTAACTCATCCTGGTATTTCTCACCTACTGTTTTATGAATTCTGACAATTCGGACGTATGACTCCTTTGGCGTACTGCCTTTCAGCTACTGTACAGCAGGGTTGTAGGGATATTCAGACGCAGCTATAGACACCTCCACATCTTTTGTTCACTCTGACAGACGCTACTTTAACTGCACTTTTACAGTTCCAGGTCTGCTGGTGCTGTTCTACTGTAGTGAACTTCAAACATTCACACAACGTTTTAGACTGAAACTACAGCAACATGCTTAGCGCCAAGTAAAAGAGCACTAATAGATTTTAAGTATCTGTGTTAACAGGTCTAACACCACTACTAAGAACTGAATATATATTACAGCACAGTGGAATTCTATTATTTGCATATTGTAGGTGAGGAAGTTGGGGTCAGAGTGCATGGGCAGTTATGATACACTGCCCCTGGAGCAGGGAGGGGTTAAGGGTCTGGCTCAATTGCCAAACAGTGGGGCTTGAACCCTGATCCTTCAATCAACAACAGCCCAGAGCCTTAACCACTTGAGCCACCACTGCCCCATGCTACTGCAAGAAAGTCATTTAAAAGTGGAAGAGGGATTTTACATAGTGTTTGCGGTCATGCTGATTCGATGCCACTCCACAAACAGGGAAGGAACTAGTGGCCCAAAATGTCAAGTCTACAGGGCTTTTTTTTATACCTGTAGGTAAGGAACTTCATCTCAGATGCAGCACTGTTCCTCATGTGGTACCTATTCATCATCATGGTTAAGAGAGAGCCTATCCCACCAAACACTGGATGTGAAGCAGGAACACAGGATGGGATTCTACCTATCGCTGGACACTCATTCACAGCTAGGAAGTAAGTAGTCCATTACTAGTTAGAACGAAAACAGTAACTCAAAAGAAACTCACAAAGACACAGGGATAAACAAAACACAGACTGTATCCAAAGCTCAGATTTGAACCAGAGACTCTGGTGTTTTTGACGCTGTTTAGTAAGCTTTAAAATAAATAACTGATTTTAATAAAAAGAAACCGCTTGCTTAGGTAGTAGATATATTTAGTTAAATTCCTTTAACTAAGTTTAGTATCAGAACGCTTTCTGTAATTCTGTAAATTTCCACGTTGCCCATTTGGATGACACAACACGCTCTTGGCTGGAAATTGTCACACCGCTGCGGTTGTCTGTCTCTTGCCTTTTGGTTCCGACGTCAGCTACAAACACGGCATCCTCGCATAGGAAATTTCCTTCACACTCAAGCATGAAAAGAAGGACAGGGGTACCCCATACCAGCCCAACATCTGACCACATCTTCTGGTCAGACCAGGATGTGTGGATGCCATCGCTATGTGGCAGAAATACACCCAACATCTGATCTGTCCTTTGGTTTCAGACGAGGAGCCAAGTCATTTCTGCAGATCTCGACATGAGACACTGTCTGCGTGTCCTTTAATAACATGTACTGTACGGTTGTGTTATTCTGGGATTATCGCTGCTGTATTTGTGTCCATGGAGATGAAAGTTGTGAAATACCTCAAAGAGTTTGAATCTGGAGCAGATATTACTGCATTACACATCTCACTTTAGATGTTAGTAAGCCAAACTTTCATTTTGGTGTTCCAATAACCCACACGATGGCCTGATGCTTAAAAGGGCATTTCTGTGTCCAGTGTGAGTGTGTGTGTGTGTATATATGTGTGTTGCTGGTGTGGTGACTGAGATGAAATAAGAGGAGCTAAGTTTATGTGTGTGGGTCTGTCTTTTGAATTTGTAGGTGGAAGTAATGTGTGTGCATGTGGAAAAGCTGCGCATCCTGCCTGGAGCTCCAGCACCCGCTGGCCCTGCCAAAGAAAACTGTGGTCGGAAGAGAGCGCTAATAGAGCATGATGCACGTCACCTGAAACTAGAATCATCGGCAACTGAGAAACCACAGCGAGCAGCCATCCTCCTGCTAACGTTGGCCAGGAGCTCCTGTTCCAGTTCCAGCCCCCTGATCTCCCTACACCATTAGCTCAGCTCAGCTTCCAATCGCGTGCCTGCTTCCCCCCTGCTAGGAGCTGGCCAACAACACTGGTGACGTCCGGCCTATTAACACTTCCTCTGACTTCACCCCTTTTGAATCTCCCAGAGCTCCAGATCTCGAGCTTTAGTGAGGAGCTGCTGCTGTGCCAAAGCCATCTGCAGCAAACCTTCATTGTGCTGTGCACTCAGTAGCGTTGGTGCGTATCTCCTTGGACCTCTTCATGGTCTAAAGATAATTTAGACTGGAGCTGGTTAATGTGAGCCAGCTATCTTTTGTGCCAAAAACACTGAGTTGTGGCTTTTATGGAACGCGCACAGGCCATTCAAACCGCTTCATGAGTTCCCCTACTGTCTGGACCTTCTGGGTCCTGTCAAAGTCACGGTCATTGCTCTAGTAATGAGCCCAGAATGGGGAGAGTCAAAGCATTGGCAGACATTTCTCTCTGGAGGAGAGGTAATGTGCACACAAAGAGTTCAGAAGCACAAAAATTTGGCTTTCTTTTTCTTTTTCAAGGATTGCTGAACACAATAGTCACTCTGGGCATCACAGTATATCTGTTAAAAGGGCGCTGGTCACTGTTTACAAGTAATGTGAAAGTATCTGAGGAACATGAAAATAATTGCTGAAACTATTGACTCAAGAAAGGAAAAAATATCAATTTCTATGAAGGCCACATGTACATAATGACCCATCAATACATTCACAGTATAATATAATGCTTTAACGAAGCATTGAACACATTACTCTATGAGATGGCATTAAAATTCATACAGAAATGGCACAGGTCAGATCAGTGTTGAGCTTAACATTGAAGCTAAAAAAATAAAATAAAATAAAATAAAATAAAATAAAATAAAATAAAATAAAATAAAATAAAATAAAATAAAATAAAATAAAATAAAATAAAATAAAATAAAATAAAATAAAATAAATAAAACAGCATTATAACAAATAATCAAACAAAACCTGAAAGAAAATTTCAAAAATATATTAAAAATATACAATGTCAAATAAGTCTCAGTGTCTGTATTGGAAAAGAAAAAGTGGCATCATCTCTTTGTAACATTTATAAAATGAATTATAATGCATTAGAAGTACAGACTTATCACTACATCCAATGAAATTCAGTCCCAGTTTCATTTGAAGACCCACAGTAACATATTCACATATTTTTTATTAAAATTATTTCAATATTTTTTTTAAAACATGCAACTAAATGTATATCATTTTTATTTCTGAAGGGAAATTATTGGGTTTGTCATGAATATGTGATGAATTGTCAAAATTTAATTTGAGCTCAGAATAAAGTGAGGGATATTTGAAATAGAATTTTGTAGTAAATAAAAAGCAGTTTTTTCTTCATATTTTCTCCATTTAAAAGTACACTAAAGATCTGTAAAAAAAAAAAAAATGAATAAATAAAAATTCTGCATTAAAATTAAAAGCAACAACAAGAACAAAAGTTTCTTCAGAAGTTTTGTAATATGATTTTTGGGATCATTTTTCGGGTATAATTCATTAAATTAAAACATTCATTAAATTAAAACAATAAAAAAGGTCTCAAAATGCACTATACATATAACAATATCTTTAATATTAGTGATATAATGTGTTATTATTTATGTTGTGCATTATGTTAAAAATATATAATAAAGATACTATATATCAGCCATATAACTTATGTAAGTTATATAAACTGTGTAAAAACTGCAGTGCATTTTCAGAAATAATTAAATTAAAGTGTATATCTCCTCAGGATATAATGTTATGTAAATGTGTTCAGAGTTCATCATCATATAAAGTTACAGAAATAAATAAAAAAACAAAAAAAAACTTGGTTTCACTGAATGTGTTTCTATGTCTCCTGTCAATCATATTATAGCCACGCCCCCATCTTTGTAGCTCAGAAATGCAAATATGATGAAATCATATTTGAGGGAAAGAGAATACGGAACTAAAACTAAAACTAGGAGCTGTTTAATTTGACATAATTTTGAAACCTGTTGCACATAAAGTGGATAAATTTGGACTCTAAATTTGCTACAGATCTCATCAATTATTAATATAATGATGTTAAAAACTTGTTTGCATTAGTGAATGTGTTAGTGTGTTAGTTATTTCTTAATTACTATCAGTAATATAATTTTCTCAGAGTACAATGAAACAAATAGTGCTTATAAACTAGTTAACCAGATTAGTTAATGCTGGATGATCCAGGTTATTAAAATAAAAATAAATAAATAAATAAATAAACAAACAAACTTTCAAATCTGCTTAACCACTCAGAATGGTTCTTGCATCCACAGATTTGTGTTAGTCATGTGTTTTTACTAAAACTGTAAAGTAGAATTAAATAAAAGTAAGTAATCCAGATAGATAAGCAGTGGTAAAGTAAACAGGGTTTTATTACTTATATTGTGTGGATGCTGGTTCTTTTTTGGCTGCTGCGAGTGTAGCAAGAAGTCTTCTGCAATGCGAGACTGAAAGCTGCAGCACAATGTCATCATTCAAAACGAGTTTCGGGGGAAAGCCATGGGACAAACACACGAGGCATCATGACACGCAGAGCCCTCCTACATCATATATCGAATATCTGTCTGCAAACGTGGGCGTAAAAGATGTTCTACATATCTTCTACATTTTGAGAAACTTTTTAAAATTCCACATGGAATCATGACCTTTCTTGAAAGTACGGCAAACTGAAATTACATTCCAGAAATAGCTTCATGAGCTTGTTGGCATTGCACCACCCCCAGCATCTTTATACTGGTATGACTGTGCAGGCTAGACGTTCCAGTTTCTCTGTGTCCCTGCTCCACACACACACACACACACACAAAACACACTTCAGTTCTCCTGATGACAGCCCGTGGGTGGTGGAAGAGACGAATCGTGTCAATAGTGTCCATTAAAAAAGGAGGCTAGTCTCTGGTCACTGGCTCCCTTAATGATGGATGATTATCTCAAAGTGTGACAGGTGTGGGAATTGTACAGGAGCACGCCTTCTCTTTCTGTCCTGTGTGTGTGTGTGTGTGTGTCTTGTGTCTTTGCCAGGCTTTCTTGCGTTTCTGTGTTTATCTGTCACCCCCCCTCTGGCCCACGAGCCTCTCTCCATCTGCATTCTCTCTCTCTCTCTCTCTCTCTCTCTCTTTCTCTCTCTCTCTCTGAAAACTTCTCTTTAGATTGCTCACTGGTGTGTTTGTAATCCACTCGAATGGATGTGAATAATAATATTACCCAAGTAAAGAAGACTAGACACAAGTTCAGGTGTAATCTTAACCATCCTTCATGGCTCTATGGAAAACTTCCAGTCTTTCAATCAGGAACATTATCATCTTATTTCTCTCCTCTTCCTTCTCTTTCTCCTCCTCCTCCTCCTCTCTCTGTGTAGTGACACTAGGCAGATAACTCCATGGCTAATGAGGCTGACTGTGTGTCCTGCCGCCTGCACTCTGTCTCCTCGCCGTCCAATCTCGCTGTCACACTCAGGAAAGTGGCCTATCTGAGCCATTACAAGTCTGCTATACGGCAAATCTGCTCAATACACATTCTCGCACACTCACACACAGACACATAGTCTATATTATTACCTTTATGGGACATTTCCATAGGCTTATACATTTCTTCAAGCAGGGCCAGCAGCAGGTAACAGGGGCAGCTGTCCTTGTCTTCTGTCTCTCTCTCTCTCTCTCTCTCTCTCTCTCTCTCTCACTCTCTCTTAATCTCTCTCTCTCTCTCTCTTAATCTCTCTCTCTCTCTCTCTCTTTCTCTCTCTCTCTCTCTCTCTCACAGTCGAAGTGGAGCTCAAAGCTGTTATGTAGCGCGAACCTGTTCTCAAGCCTATCACATCAGCTAAAGGTGGAAATTTCAGCGGAAATATCTCTCCTTATAACCTCTTCTTCTAACTTGTGTAACTTGTGTATTGGCAAATCTCGTTCAATGCTGTTTCTGCAGTTTCACACCACAAGCTGAGCCAGTTTGTAAAAATTGTAGCATGTGAAAATGATTTGGTCAGATTTCATACAATATAAAAGCGCAGTATGTTCTTTTTCCCCACTAAACCTTCATATAACCTTTTTATAACCTTTTGTGTTGGTCATGATTATATCCCTTCAAGGCAATTATTAGGAAAATTGTCCATGCAGCCATTTGGGTGCATTTTTTTTTAAGAAACTGAGGGAAAAAATAACCGGAAAATATGAGTTTAAAAAACAAGTTTTTTAATAAAATATGACAGGACATGTTGTTATAGGAAAATAATCAACAATAAGATGGTGTTTTTCTACAGCAACAAATTATGAAAGGTTTTATTCCACGTATATAACAGCAATTTGACAAGATTTACAGTTTCGATTCGTGACAGAATGACAAGCCAAACATTTTTATTTGTTAATAGTTAAAAAAAAGAAGCATGTAGCGCTTCACAAACTGAGAAACTACAAAGTGTGAAACCTTCTGTCCTGTACACTTTCCATTTTGCAAGCCATAAAGAGCAGCTTTACCTCTGATTGTACTGTGAGAAAGTGCTGATATTGCAGACTCTTTACCTCATCAACAATGACGCACTTTGCTAGTCCACTTATATTGTTCATCCAAAAATACTTTATTGCACTTTGCCACTTGGACTATTTGAACTGTCATTTATTTGAAATGCGAATAAAAAAACAAATGGACGCTGTCGCTGACGTTCAGCTGTGGAAAGAAGTGTAAATAGACCTTATTTGGGATGTAGAGGCGCCAAAACCCTTTTTTACAAGGACAACACTGTATAGCAAAAGTAAATTTACTAAACATTTTGCTTGCCTGAACAGTCCCTAAATATTGCGAATGGCTGCTTTAAGCAACCTCTTTGCCCTGTTTTTCTTACGATTGTAGAAACATTGCATAAGCAGTATAAAGTGAAGAAACTGAACTAGTGCCTGCTGGACATTGACCTGCGGCTTGTTTGTTCACTTACTGCTGATGTTATGTGTCACTAGAGGTTAAAGGTGATGTCTCACTAAAGTTTACAGGCTGTTAATTCGGAAAGGATGGGCCACAACTTTATTCCTGACGTCAATATCAGGAAGAAATGTTTTAAATCGATAAATCTGTTTAAACTTCTTTATCTCAGTAATAAATATTTAATCTTAATAAACTATTAAAGATTATAAAGCAGTGTAAGCGGCCTTCATTTTAAGCAAATATATGTTTTTCACTTGGTGAGAGTTATATGAAAAGTTTTAGGGAAGAATGTCTCTTACTATGTTCCTCATTCATTAAAGCATAAATAATGAGAGCTAAAGCTTATAGTACCAAGAATCAGTACTGTTTCCTGCATGCTGTTCCCTTTTTACAAATCATGCAGACTTGCTCAGAATAATCTGCCTACATTATGAGGGGAAACGTAGTAAATACACTGGCCTATTTTATCAAAAACAAAAGAAAGAAGAAAAGATGGAAGAGAAATGAAAGCACCTAATTAGCATGAGGGAATGCCTAAAATAAAAAAAAAAACATGTACAATACATTCATTAGACAATGTCGAATAATGTTTTTTAAGGAAATTGTAAAAAAAATAAAAATAATAATAATAATAAAATAATTAAATCCCTTGATATTATGGGGTTTTTTTTTCATTAAATACATGCTAACGAGATATTTTAGTCATAACAGTAATCTGAATTATTAATATTAATGTTTGTTTTCTGTATTCCTGGGTGTAAAAAAGAAAAAGTTCCTGGATGGAAATGCAGTTCATAACACACAAGTAATATACAGGGAAAATAAAAAATAATGATAAAAAAAGAAGAAGAAGAAATTCCATAGCCTATATAGTAAAGAAAAATAGGCTTCCCATCCTAAAAAGTGCCTAAATCTGGTTCATCAAATAATTCTATGTATAATTCATCATAAAAACAATCAATATGAACTTTTAAGGGAAGAACATCTTGTCCTAGACTCACTCACTTCAATTCTCAAGGTAGCAATCTGAAGCGCTCCCATGATGGCCTGATTTTGGAGCACTTTAACTATGTCATATACACAAAAGAAGATTAAATAAAGCCTTTGCTATGTCCCCTAAATGATGATTCATCTCTTTTCTTAGTTGGATAACGGTTACAAAGTTTGGAGTACGATAATACTTTATGCCTTGTGGTTTTTTTCTCTCTTTAAATTATGAATAATGAATAAAATTAGGCTGGAATTAATTCGCATGCACTTGGGGACAGTTGTTATGGACTGTAAGGAAAGAGCCGTCATTTCTCACAGTGGCCCATTTCATCAGTGCTGATACTTGAAAGAAAGTAATAGTGCATGTCCTCTTCATTTTACTCTGTATGATTCAAGCTAAACTATAAGGACAGGGTGTGAAATGACTTGTCCACCCCCCTGCCTGTGGGCAAATGGTATCTCCCTGCTCATATCTCTCCTCCTAAACTCGCTGAGAAATGACACTAAAAGGCATTGCGAACGATAAACGATAAAGAATTCAAATAATTGGGGCCACATTACTGTAAAGAAACTACTGTTTCAGTCTGTATTAAAAAGTAAAATTCTGTCTGATAAACCAGTTTTCTCATTATGTGATGAGAGGGGTACTAATGATACGGTGCAAAAGATTTAAAAAGCTAAGAAATCGACTGGAAATAGCTGTCATTTTTCTCAGCTTCAAAGAGTACCGTTGTAGCTTAGCGAACGCGTCATCTGTCTTCCATTATAGCCTAAAATACAGCAGTGAAGATCCAGAGCAAATTTGGATACAGTCTGTCTCAAATCCCTTTTTCTATTTGGACAAGAACTGAAATAAAGCCCATCATCCTGAAGGCAAACTCCACATTCTGCATTTGCATACAGACCTGAATTAATGAAGTCACATTTGACCTCCTCAAAACTATTCATTTTAATTTGTCGCTTTTTATTTGAAGACGTGCATAACGCATACGGAAGTGTTGCATAACGATTTTATAAAGCTCTGACGTAGGATTTACGAAAAGGCTTATATCAAATCTCATGAGGTGACAGAGAATTTATGTGCTGTAGGATGATGTTGTGTCTTTTAGAGAAAAAAGAGGAGAGGGGAAATCTCCAGTTATCACTATAGCAAAAGTTATACGCATGCAAGTTATATGCACTGGGTTATTATTTATTTATTTTTACCACCAGTGCATTCATGAAGCTTGGAGACACCTATGAAGTATCCATTCCATTTCCATTAATTTAGTTGACATTTTTGTGGCATTCTGGGAAAACCCATTGGCTGTCACCATGGATTAATGGACTCCATCCATTTCCAGTTCTCGCATTTCCATCAGCATTGTGTACATTCTCCAGTACAGTGAGACAACAACTATTATCCCTATAGTTATAACATGTATCTATACGATTTATATTTATAAAATAGAAACATAATGTGCTTGTGTAAGCATGACAAAACATACAGTTTGAAGACTCAGCTTGTTAGAAGGATCTATGTAAGTATTCTTACATCTTCAGGAGCTCTTACAAAAGCCCAATGTAAAATACAGCTACTGTAAATGTAGTGAAAGAAACAAAAATGCAGGAGCAATAATAAGAAAAAGACAAGAACATTGAAATGTTTGTGCAATTAACCCTTTCTGGAAATCTGCCAAAAAAAACTGAGATAAAATGGAGGGAAAAATGGTTTCAACCAATTTTTTTTTTCTGTAAATACTGTATATTTTACATAATACTGTATCTTACAAGAAACACAAGTATATTTTTTTAACAGAAATTCACATAAATGTTTTATTAGTTTACTTTGGCAACTATCAGCCTGCAGTTGTGTAGAGAGGGAGACGTACTGTAGTCTTAAACCTTGCTAGAAATTTTCTCACCAGTTATTTTCTCACACAACAAATGTCAGGCTTTGTTCATGTGTAGAGAGACAGATTTCAAGCATTGATTTCTAATCAGGTCACAGCTGACTAAATATCAGGGATGCTCCTGTGCCATTACATTGTCATCAAAATGAGAAAACACTGTACGATGATGATGAGGCTGGTGTGTAAGTGTCTTGAGTGAAGAACATTTTAATGAAATTTTCTCTTTTGCTAATTATATATCTCCCTGCATTTGAGATCTGTTCAAATAAGACCCAGAGTACATACAACTATACTATATTTTGCTAAAAGTTTTGGGACACCTCTCCAAATCATTGAACTCTGGTGTTGTTTTTCAGGGGTTGGGCTCAGCCCCTTAGTTCCAGTGAAAGGAACTCCTAATGCTTCAGCATACCAAGACATTTTGAACAATTTCATGCTCCCAACTTTGTGGGAACAGTTTGGGGATGACCCCTTCCTGTTCCAACATGACTACACAACAGTGCTTTACTGGCCTGACCTCAACCTGATAAAACATCTTTGGTATGAATTAGAGCGGAGACTGTGAGCCAGACCTTCTCATCCAACATCAGTGTCTGACCTCACAAATGCATTTCTAGAGGAATTCCCATAAACACACTCCTAAACCTTGTGGAAAGCCTCCCCAGAAGAGTTGAAGATGTTATAGCTGCAAAGGGCAGGTCAACTCCATATTACATTCATGTGCATGTAAAGGAGGACGTCCCAGTTTTGGCCTGGCCCACAGTCTCCGCTCTAATTCATCCCAAAGTTGTTCTATTTGGTTGAGGTCAGGCCTCACACCAAACTCACTCATCCATGTCTTTATGGACCTTGCTTTGTGCACTGGTGTGAAGTCATTTTGGAACAGGAAGGGGTCATCCCCAAACTGTTCCCACAAAGTTGAGAGCATGAAATTGTCCAAAATGTCTTGGTATGCTGAAGCATTAAGAGTTCCTTTCACTGGAACTAATGGGCCAAGCCCTGCCCCTGAAAAACAACACCAGAATTCAATGATTTGGAGGGGTGTCCTAAAACTTTTGGCAGTATAGTGTATCTGACTGATTAGAAAATAGATTATAGCTTTACAATCTTGAAAACATGAAATTCATTCATTATGCTGGCATTTTTTCTTAAATAAGGAAAGTTCTCATGGAATACAGATGTACAGAACTGCTCAATCAAGTATTTTCTAAACATATGATGATAAGTGGATACAATATATAGCACTAAGTTTGTGGACACCTGACCATCACACCCAAAATATTTTATTTACAGCATTTGGCAGACACCTTTATCCAGAGCAACTTACAATTTATCTCGTTTTTAAAGCTGAGCAATTGATTGTTAAGGCTCAGCGCCACAGGACCTGGGATTTAACCTCACAACCTTCTAATCAGTTGTCCAAAACCTTAACCACTAAGCTACCACATCCCCTACAAAAGGTTTGGTTCTAATATCTAGAATGTCTTTGTATGTTGTAGCATTACAATTTCCCTTCACTGGAACTAAAAACCCAAACCTGTTTCAGCGAGACAATGCTCCTGTGCACAAAGCGAGCTCCATGAACACTATATATGCCATGGTTGGTGTAGTAGAGTTCGAGTGTCCTTCACAGAGCCCTGACCTCAACCCCAATGAACACCTTTGCCTTCACCCCAGGCTTCCTCACCCTGATCACACTAATGCTTTTGTAGCTGAATGAACACAAATCCCCACAGACACGGTCCAACATCTAGCAAAAAGTCTTCCCAGAAGAGTGAAGCTGATGTTGAAGTATTCGTTCTACAAACTTTTGGCCGTATAGTGCATTTTAAATCATGAATATTCTCTTTATTTACAATTTGTTAAAAAATGAAGTGTACGTAAATGTTTTTGAGCTGTTTACTTATATAAATATGTGATATATTATCTCTTTCTCTGCTTTAATGAAAATTACACAGTGCTTATGAATGTGTTGTAAATGCTCTGTGTAGGTCCCTTTTTAAATAAACTATTATTATGTTTACATACATTTATTTTAGACCTTTTTTTCACATTTCTGTAAAAGAAAACAGAGCAGGGACCAATCCTGACAGAAATCAGACTTGTCCTTGAGATTATTACTAATTTAAGCTTTAATTCGGTAAGAAAGCTCACTCAGAAGTGTATCCCGCTCTTTTAAAGTATTGCACATGGTTGAGTTTTCTGCCCGTGTGTTGCGGCTTTGGAAATAAGAAGCTGTAAAAAAATAAAAATAAAAGGAGCAGAAACGATGAGGGAGGAAAAGGAAAATGTGAGTGATTGATTGTGAGGGAATATTACACTGATTATTTACATCCAGTTTGGAGAAATGGTGCAAGCCTAAAGCCTTAAAACAAACAAAGAGCAGAGAGCCCACATTTCAGAGCAGGCTTTTCCAACACAGGGTGAAAATCCATTATGTCAAATCTCATTTCCTTTCTAGCAATACGAATGGGCTGTGCTAAATACAGAGGAGAAATGGCTAAAATGTGTAAAAAAAATACATTTTTTAAAAACCCAATGCAGATACCTACTTAGACCACCTGTGAGAGAGAGAGAGAGAGGTGGTGCTTTTTGTTTTTATTTCTCTCCGCAGCTCGGTTGAGGAAAAAATCGAGGATGATTATCATCTCTTAAAAGTTATACAATGGAAGTTTTTAGTCCTTCAGTCTTTCATATGTTTGGATTTTTTCCAACACACACACACAGACACACACACACACAGTTAAGTGATCCTAATGTGACAGTCAAGAGCTCAGAATTTCTGGGTGTGCACATCTGTCAAGGAACCTGAAGGACTCCTGGTTTTCCTCAGCTGCTTAACCCACACCCTCTGATCACTGCTTGCACCTATGTTTAGTTTGTCTCACTTGTGATATGAGTTGTTGTGATATGACCCTCGTGAGTGTGTATCTACTCCTGTGCTTGTTTTGCGCCTTCTGTCAGTTTGTGCTCGTGTTCTCCAGGAGCACTTTATTCTGTCTTTAATATCTTCAACGTGTTCAGTCGAAATGTACATCATTTTGCCTCTGGACCTCATCTGGAGCTTCATAATTATTTCCATGTGTGCAAAAAAAAAAAAAAAAAAAAAATATATATATATATATATATATATATGTATAATAAAAAATTTCAACAGCTTGTGATGCATCAACCGACCAACAACTTTTTAAAATGAAAATGGATCGTCACTGTTATCATAAATGTAAGTTTGAAAGAAACTAATGAAAATACACTAAACATTTGAGACAGTTTGCATGACTCCAGCTGTTTGAGAGAAAAGAAAGCATAAAGTTAAAAATTAAAAAGAAAGGACATTTTTTTATTAGCTGTCCAATATAATGTCCAATTCAGCAGTGCATATTTATTATCTATACACTTATCTATTATTTCCTCTCACAGATATGATACTAAATATGATTTGAGATGCAGGGGTGTTTAACGTATGTCCTAACATATGTTACAGTAAATAAGCAATAAATGTGTATAATTAAATCTTTGTAATGGCAAGCAGTACACCTGATATTGGATCATAGCGTACATAAAAGATGGTGAAGTTGGACATCACTCCTTATTGTTTAATAAGAATATTGATTTATCATTGATTATTGTTATTTTATTTTATTTATTTATTTATTTATTTATTTATTTATTTATTTATTTATTTATTTATTAGAAAAAGTCCCTCTTGCACTGATAGAAGCACATTATAGCTGTCATTGTTGACCAAAAATTATGCTATTGTATGATTTATAAAAAGTCTTCTTAGCAGATTTTGATGCTTCTGGGGGGAAAAAATTGAACCGAACTTTAAAAAAAGGATATTTATAGACTCGTGTGAAAGATGGCAGTGAGAGCAGCATTTGTTTGTGTAGAATCCTCAGTGTTTGTATTTTTAATCCGACAGTAACTGTGCCATAAGTGTATGATGCTTACCTTTTTTTGATTTATAGAAATTATTTCATATGTACACAGTGTGTAGCAAATCTGATGAAGCAAAGCAATTTTTAATTTTATTTTACTCAATTTTGGAGAAATGTTAATCACACCTCCCAGACAAGATTATGTTAATTCTGCTGTTTTGTATCGACGTACCGTCCTGAGCATTTAATATACCATCCTGCACTTATTCTACTGAAAATTGTGTATATGTGCAATATTTTCACAGATTTTCCTGCACTGTAGTTCTCTGTACTCTGCACTGTACTCTACAGAAGGAATTAACATGCTTGATTAAGATATAAAATGTTTAATATTAAGTCTGTAATAAATTCAGAGTTTAATTCCATGGAGAGAGAGCGGCACTGAGCGAGACCTCACGTGGACAATTAATGATGTTAACAGTTGACCCCCGTGGCCCGAACAGTGGCATTGTTCCAGCGAGCTCCGTGCATAAATCTCGCCACGGCCAAATCAACTTTTTGATAGTTCACCAAATAGAACTAATGACCTTGAATAAGAAGCAAATTAGCAAACACACAGAGCCATCTGTGTGCCCCGCAGGCAGTCAAATTAGTTCATCTTTGCCAAGGTAACCTAATGAATCTCGTACATTTTACATGCAAATCTTGAACTAATCTTGCTCTACTCCTCCGCCAAACGTCAGAGGCAAATAAATATATAAAACCCAATTATGATTTAATTAATAGAAATCTCTTGTTCCATGGAATGTGTGCCTTAGCTCAGCTGTTAAGTTCTGTCATGGACTTGGGTTTCAGCTTCATCAGCACGTGCTGCTTTAACAAGCTCAGAGGTCCAAGCATGGCATATCTCAGCAATGATATTTACCCCTTGACCCTCTGTGTGTCCAGAGGGACTGCAGGGGTCCCAGGCAGGAAAATGCCATTACGTCACCCAGATGCCTTTTAAAAGAATCAATACGATGAGCTAACTCTAAGATAACTGTATGAACGTGTTAGCATTATATTCTGCATGCTGGATCACGATCCGGATCAATTAGATAAACCATCATTATATCACATACTCCATATAAGAGACTACATATGCTATGGCTCTTTTTTTTTTAAACTCTATGTACAATTTGAAAGACCATGCTATGAAGACAATTCAGAAAATTACTAATTCTACAAAGAAAGCTAGCCAAATAATAAGTATTACATACTCCAAATTGCGATCTAACTCCTAGCTAGCTGCTTCCTTGTCAAGATGATATAGGGTTAGCGTTACATACCTCACCGCTTAGCCTACAGTTATTTGTAGACATCATTAATTATTTTATTATTAGATTATCTTAAATGTTTCCCACAGTTTGGCTTCTTCTTCTTTATGGGTTTTCTTTTTTCAGGCCTCCAGCCAAGTAAGTTCTTTTCATTTTGACAATCACCTTAAACATTTTAAAGTCTCCCATGCTCCCATCCAGCTGTAGTGTTGTACATTAAAAGTCAAATATTTTGGATATCTCGTACGTTAAAAGTCAGATATTTCAACACTTTTCGAGCACTTTTTGACATGAATTTATTGTCAGTCTTCAGGAGGCCCCATCAAAACCTGCTGCCCCAAACAACTGCCTGCTCTGTCTGTCCTGTTGGTGTACCTCTGTGTGTGTGTATGTGTGTGTGTGTGTGTGTGTGTGTGCATGTGGTTCAAAGCCTCGGATATGCCAACATTCCAAACAGTTGCAATGACTTAATGTTTATTGAACTGATGCCGAAGGCACTAACACCTCATCACTCAATAAAAGACCAGTTCAACAGTTTTTTCACACATGAGCTAGAGCATCAGCATCCAATCAGATTCCTACGAATCTGCTATGCTGTCTTTTCATTAGCAAGTTCTAAATGTATAAGTTATTAGTTGTAGTAAGTAAGTTGTAAGTACATCGCCAAATAAACACATGCAATTTATGAAAACATGTCATTTATAGAGTAATTGGGTGTTTTTACAGAACATGCAATCCGTCAACATCATCAGCTGTGACATGATAAGAGACAACTGCCTAGTTGGTGGGAAATAATGAATGACAAATAGGTTAAAAGACAGAAAGAAATACATACATATTACATGTGATCGTCTCCACAGTTACACACATGCATGGTGTGTTTAGTATCAACATTTCCATATTAATCAGAGATGCATGAATTCTGGCAGCTCATTAGTTCAGCATGCTAGCAGTGTTTAATTACACTGTTGGTGTTTTTATGTTTCTACGTCATGAACAATGTCTGTCCTGGCAATAAATATTTTAAAGCGAGAGACAAAATTCTAATAGTTTTTTACACTCCATATTTTTCAATGTTTAGTTCTGTACTGTACATGTTCCAAAGCATTGATCATTTGAATGTTGAATATTAAATGCTGAGACAATTTTACTTAATGCATTTGCATCCTACATATAAAATTATAATTGTTTGTTTAAGGGATTGTTTTAAAGTCTGACTAATGATGGTTTATTATAGTGGAAGTAAATCTCGTGAGTAATAATTTATAAAGTGAAAGACAAATATTTACAGTAGATATTAAAAGTACAGCTCTTAAATAAAGCAATAGAGTAATTGTACTTTGTTGCAACCCATCTCTACATTGTGAGTGTGTGTGTGTGTGTGTGTCCACTCCTGCTCACCATGTCTCCATTTTGGCTCTAGAAGACACACATCATTAAGCACTCAATGACACTGTGTTCTTGCAGAAAGTTCCTACCACTACTGTTCATGTCATCCCACACTCCTGTAGACCCACACTACTGCACAAATTCACATCCTGCTCTCGCAACTGCATCAACTTTGAGAATTGGACCAAATGGATTGTCAGTGTGGGCAGTGGGGTCAGGCACCTCTCATGAGGCAGAGCCAATTTTGCCTTTTTAACGCAGAACGCTGTTATTTTTGCCCATACAATCTACTAGCCTCTAGACAAGCAAACTACTTGCTTCGCTACAAAAATACAGTCGCTGGGGTGTAACCTTCCATGCACACACATATGATAGCAGCAGTCCCAGTTCACATCTTAATTCAGAATCATTTCCTCCACTTTGCAGCTTTGTTGGCATGAATCCTACCCAGCTGGAGCAGTCCTCCTCTCCTGGAGTCAAGTGCCGGCTTCTATACACGGCAATCCCACAACACACCTTCATTACACATCAAGGGCACTAGGCCCATTAGGATAAATACCCTAAATGTCCTGACTTTACTAATGGCACACAGCAAGACAGCTCACTGATTGACTTGGGGAGATGACTGGATACCTTTCCTCGCTCTGTCCTTTTGTCTAATAGTTTTACTACTGAATTAAGTATGATAGAAGCCTTTGAGAGATGACTGATTATTATTTAATGTAGAAATTCTCTTTTTTCATCCACTTTCATGCTTTCCTGCTCACTTTCTCTCTCACACGCTCTCGCTTTTTCTCTCTTGTGCCACTCCAACCCATATACTTGATGTAATGGATCACCCCCCAACACTCCCTCACCCCCCACCTCCAATTGAGTCAAAGATATGGGGAGACGTGGGGCAGATGGGGGGTAAGGGGAAAGATACACTGTCCAAGTCTAATCCCTTCTCTTCCCCACTCCTTACAGGCTGTTAGTCGAGGATCTGATGACTGATAAAGACAAATTTCCCAAGGCAGCAGGTACAGAGGGGAATCATGGTTTGCTATCAAACCCTGTCAATTAGCCTCATGCTAGCACGATAAAAGGCTCTTAATGGGCCCTTCATATCAGCACTGTGACTTGGATCTGTCCCATGCGCGACAGAGAGACCGATCCCCCCGACGCCTCCATCTGATAAGAGCAGTTCCCCCTGTCTAATGATACAGTGCAGGGTTCCTTACTACGTCTTATCTTTCAGACACCTCCCAGGAACCCCAGGCATTCAGCACACCAACACAGACACCTTTTATTCTCTATAATTGTATTGTCATGGGTATAAATTACAACTCATACAGCGGATTTCCTTTTTATTTCATAGTGGAGAGGAGAGAAGATTGGTGCTCCACATACTGGATGTACTCAACGTATGTCTGACAAATGTTTTATATTGATACGTATACTGTAGTGTCCATGTATTTAGTGTCCCCAAGACATTTGATTGCTCCTTATATACCCATCGATATGTTACAAATGTGTTTTCAGGAAATATGTTCCATTAAGGGATAAAAGCATTCCCAGTAGCATTTGCTAACATCTCACTTGTCAAACTCACTCTTTCCAATTAAATTCCAGCATTTGTTGGTTAATAAGCTGTTTTTTTTTATTTCTGTTTCCACTCTTGCACCATAGAGACAGATAAACACCTTCCACCCACTCTTACTGTTCCCACTTTGCAGCAATTATTAGGAGCTAATAGATTTGCAAAGTTGCAATATGGTTATCCAATTACGGGATCTACATTAGCAATTAACTTCCAGCTAAAAATAACAATAATGCCAATTACATGCATACAAAATCATATAATCAGCATGCTCTGTCACTACACAATTATTGTGATTACCCCTCGGTGTATGGATTGCTTTGCCAGAAGGGTATGTACGCAAAGAACATTCTCATTTTCCTTCCACTTATAAATTACCAATTTCATTTCCGGCAAAGAGTACAGAGAAAAAAAAATGCAGACAGCTAAAATACCCTGAAAATGGACATTTATTTAGTGTTAAAGTGAGGGCTAATGGAGTAGTACATTTCTACCAAAAAGTCATTACCAAGGCGAACATTGGCCTAACAAATCACACTAACAACTGCAACAGGTAAAAACGGCTATAATTGCCTCAACCTTAGCCTTAGCATCGTGATCATATGGCAAAGTGTACACCAGTACTTCTACATTTTACTGTGGGAGCACTGGGAATTGGAATTTTTTTGTCGTCCTTCGAGCCTAGTTTCCTGGGACTGGCACAATGGTTTCCTCCATTGGCAGGGAACAGAGTGCGGCCTGCAGGGATGTCTGCAGTCA
Organism: Hemibagrus wyckioides; assembly: GCF_019097595.1. Classification (NCBI taxonomy): domain Eukaryota; kingdom Metazoa; phylum Chordata; class Actinopteri; order Siluriformes; family Bagridae; genus Hemibagrus; species Hemibagrus wyckioides. The sequence goes on from NC_080731.1 coordinate 11,091,157, forward strand.
ACGTTGGTGGTCTGAGAATGGTAGCGGATGAAGTGAATGAGTTTACTGTATGCTGAGCTGCAGGGTGGAACGAGGACGGGGCCGTAGGTGCACAGACACCTCCTGAGCTTCAGAAGGTTTATTTATTATGAGCCCATTGTTATGTCTCTGAGATTTTTGACCAGCGTACACTTTGTAGTTTGTAGTAAGTGTGGTTTAGCAACGGGCTTCGATTCGGAAACACTAGCACACAGTTCAAACATACAATTACTTTGTTAATATATTTGCAAACTCTTTTACCTATTCATTAAAGCTGGAAACCATTTCAAATGGTGGCTGAGGGACTGGATCTGAGAGAGTTTTGTCTGGCTCTGACCCATCAGCCAACACATTTTCCATTTATGTTAAGTGACTGGAACACCTACAGTATAGATGTATAAGCACATGTAAGGGAAATGGGTTTTGTCTTGAATGTGTGTGTGTGTGTGTGTGTGTGTGTGGCAAAAAAAAAAATGCAACAATGCTCTCGTTAGCTATTAGGCTGAAAAAGATGAGTGCTTTTAGGCCCAGTTTTGGGGGAAAAACAGCAAAGAGCGAGAATGTAAGTGAGGAAGTACTGAAAAGGGGAAGAACATCATTAGCGGGTCCTTCAGTTTTAAATGAGAAGACCATCTCAGTCAAATGTAAAATGTGCTCAGTAAAATGTGCTGCACTGTTCTTTTCTTTCTTTCTTTCTTTCTTTCTTTCTTTCTTTCTTTCTTTCTTTTTTTTTCTTTTTTTTAACTTTGTTATAGTAGTTTAGAGATTACCTTTAAATCTTACTTAAGTTTAAGTAAAGATTATTAAGTAAAATTATTTAAGTAAAAATATTTTTACTTTGAGAATTTGACCCTGTGTTAAATCTAACTGATGACCACTGCATTAGAGCATTTCAAGAGTTCATTTTAGGCCAGTGAAACCACTGGTAATGTGAAACCCAGGCGAGTGTGCATAGTCAATTTGTTTGCACTATATTTATTATTTTATAAAGTTACAACACAAAAACCGGCATTGTCTGTTGTAGTCGTATGAGTAGCTCAGTCACTGATACTAATCTGAATAAAGCTCATAAAATGTGCGTTGTTTTAATGATAAATGAATGGATTATTTTTTGTGAGAATTTTATTTTATATTTATTTCAAAAAACGTTCTGAAAAGTGTTTCTCCTTTCCTATTCAAGCTGATTAAATCATTGTTTAAAGTACAGCCTGTTAAATACATACCTTAATATTCAGTTATTTGTCTTAAATCAAATTAGTTATTGAATTAGTTATTCTGGTTTATTTAGTTGAATAGTTGAAACTAAAGTTATTCATACTGCATAATAGAAAATACAAGCACTGCAATCATACCAGCTACACATCATACCATGTGATTAAAAAAAATCGAAATAAACCCCTGTCCTTCTAGTAGGTTTTTTTTTTCCTTTGGCACTGCACATTAAATTCAGTAATTACATGAACAAAGTAAACATGCATAGAAACTGCCAAATACCCTTAAACTGACTTCTAGAATAACAGCATCTCCCCCACTGTGTTACAAGCAATGCAGTCAGTAAAACAATCTAATATTGTCTACATGCATTTTATTACATCTCAGTATATATTTTTCTTCGATTGTCGTCTTTGTGTTTCGGTTTATTATGTTTGACTTACGCAGCAAAAAGACAAAAAGCACACCCGTAAAGACTGCCAGCACAGAAAACACAGCCTAAAATACCTTGCTAACAACAGGCTTAGAGAACTCATATTCCTTGGCCCACTTAACACTAATTTCCCTTTGAACCAGGGCCTTGTGTGGCTGTTGGGATGGACTGGGGAATGTATCATGGTCCTGTATTTTAGGTGAATAAGAACTATGCCTTGGTCCCTCTAAGTAGAGCAGGAGACTGCTCTAAACTGGCAATGCTGACAATCAGCCAATTATCTGGGAACGCTTAACATAAAATGACCAAGGTTTAGCTGTTCTGCTTCTGCAAAGAGTATTAAAGCTAAAGAAGTGGCCTTCTTTGGCCAAGCCAGCATTCGCTGAATGTGCCGTCTGCTCAGGACACTCTGTCATTCAAAAGGGGAAGGTTATAAATAGGCAGTGAGCAAACAGTCAAGGTCTAAAAGTTTCCTACGGCGGCAGTCCTGGCTTGGATTACATAATGGGATAATAACATAGCATAGATCATAACAGATCCTCTTTATTTATCTATAATAATGTTTGCCTGACTTACGGCAAATGAGTCACCAGTGTCACTCAAACTGAGTGGCAACATGTTAAAAGTGTGCCACCGGTGCATATGGTCATATTATGTTCTGTTTGATTTAAGTGCGTTAAATGAAGTATGAACACTTTGTGCTAATATTTTAAGAGTCGTAGTTCTGGCTGTATTGCAAAGCAGGCGTTAGCGTGATTACATCAGAGATAAAACAACAACGATAACATTTTTTTAAAAAAATCAAAGAGTGAAGGAAAATAATTAGGAGCTCAGACGGTGTTGGAACATTTATTGTGGCCATTAGGCATAAATCACCTTATGCTCCGCACAACCGATTACAAAGCACAGTTGTGCTTGACCGCTACTAGTTCTTTTTATAAAAACTCGACCTTCAATTGTTTCCACAAGAATTAAAGGAATTTACCACCCGCACAAAAGTCATGGATTTGTTGCAGTTCATATAATTTTGGTTTTGGCATCACGGTAATTTGCAAGCGCACACTTCAAATGAAATGGTTTCGTGCAAAGGAGCTGCATGTTGTGTGCGGTGGACGCTTGTCTGGAGTCATTTGATATGCACCATTTGAAGGTCCAGCCCTTTCACATAACACACTGTTCTGACATGTGCAAGAACCCACACTAATCCTCCTACTGCCCTTAAATGTAGTTCATGCTCTAAGCACTGGAGCTGAGGGGGAATATTGTGCTGCAGTTGTCGCAAAATGATTGCCCTGATAGTGTTTGCATCTATGTGATCATTCACCTGACACACTACATTGTCCTGTAGGACTAGAGAAGAAAATGGCCTTGTGTAATGAGCAGCTTATCATTCCAATTCCTATAAACACCGACCGCAGACACACAAGCCCGTAGTTAGCGTTTGAACAATAGCTAGCCTCCATCTATTGCCCTCATTATTGTGTCCATTTTAGGTCTTGAATCCTTAACCACAGACCTGCACCCACCCACCAGGGAAGTCTTGAACTTTAGGCTTTGAATCAGCTACATTCAGAGACAAAAGAAGATGCACCGCACCCCAGCATGGGTTCATCCTGAACTTCCTGGCTTGTCGTTTGTGGTGGCGGTGGCAGACAGCCAGTCTCTGGCTCAGGTCCCAGAGTTGGAGTATAGTGGACATGCCCTGACATGAGGTTGAAATGGATATTTACCCATCCTCAGTCTCATAAGCCTTAACCTTATACAATTATAGGTTTATACTGCACTCTATTGTGCGCTGGACATGGAGGATGATGGATATAAATGGACTTGACCTAAGAAAACAAATCAAACTGGTCTGGTCAGTGAATGAATGGGTGTCCAGCATAGGCAGCATCTTCGGATAAGATGTGGTTTGAAATGCCAAAGCGATTGCATGCAACTTTTATGGAAATTCTAACAAACAAAAGGATTTCAGTGAAGTCATAAGATCATGGACCCCTCTGAGTGACTAAACTGAATTATTTCAATTTTTATGTTCATAAAAATTGGCTTATGTGAGATATATATGAGATATATATATATATATATATATATATATATATATATATATATATATATATATATATATATATATATATCGTCTCCAGGCTGGTCCTTGATATATTCACATTCCATATTTCTACCAAAGCAGTAACTTTTGACACCTACTACACTGACATCTTAGAAACTCCATCTTTGAAAGAATATTTTTTTCCCCAGATAGCTATAACAACAGTTTAGTCCATGAAAAGGATAATGATCTTGACTGGGACTCAAAATGGTGGGACTGTTTTGTTCCTGTTTTGTTCTTATTGTTCCTGTTATTTATTCATTCATTTGGATGGGATGCCAGAACAACATACACACATTTAGGAGTAATTTCAGGTAGGACACACATATCAGCATGTTTTGGGGACATGGGAAGAAACTTGGGATTTTGGAGGAAACCAAAATAGATAGAAGGAGAACATGAGAAGTTCAAGAGAGAGAGAAATCTGAGGTCAAGGGTGGATGAATTTACAGAAATTTTGGGGGATCAGTGAACAAAACAAGAACCTTACCAACATCTTTAGCTAAAGGCCATAAAGCCTAGTGAATCTGTGCAACTCTGTATCACATAAGCAAAGACAAGCAACTGTACAGCAATACTGTGTGAAATATTGCATGTTTAAATGCTTTCAGCAAAGAGTACATAGTCACAACTTGACCTGCTTCTGTTTTTCCAGAAGAACATGAAGAACATGATGCAAAACAAAAGACTCTAGGAATCATATTTTCCATTAACATTAACATAAACAAATAAGTATAAACAAATATTCACATAAAGAAAAAGATTGATTTTTTTTACTAAAAATTAATGACCAAATCGGATGTATTACTCTTCTTCAAAAATAAATAAATGCATTCATAAAGAAATAAATAACAACAACATCAATAATAATAATAATAATAATAATAATAATAATAATAATAATAATAATAATTTAATCAGATCAAACACAGCCAGGTCTATAAGTTTTTGCAGCTGGCTGTGTAGTCCCTGGTTTGATGCTGAGCTTCTGTTACTGTCTGTGTGGAGTTTTTTCACATTCTCTCCATGTCTGCATGCATTTCCTCAGGGTTCTCTAGCTTCTTCCCCAACTCCCAAAAACATGAACTCTAGGTATGCTCCTAGGTGTGAATGATACTCATCCAGGGTGTATTCCAGCCTCAAGCAGGACCAGGATCAGGATAAAGTGCTTATTGAAGATGAACATGAAGATGAAGGTATAAAATCACCCACCAGTGGCTTAAATCCTAATGAAGTAAGCTAGATTTCCGGTGCTTTAAAAAAAAAAAATAAATAAATAATATATATATATATATATATATATATATATATATATATATATATATATATATATATATATATATATATATATATATATATATATATATTAATACTGAACAAATCAATGTCAGTTAAAACTGATGGTCACTTGAAAGTCTGCTAAAAATACAGTAAAATTTCCTCCCTAAACAAGGTTGTGCATCAACAGAGATTATTCCTCTGTTTTATATTTATTATTCATTATGGCATTTGACTACAGTTTTCAGTAGAAGACTCCCCATAACACCCTACAATGGGATCCTTGGTTATAGCATGTCTTCATGAATGGAAGTCACTCTCAAGGATGTTGTGAGCAGAAATGGTGCAGACAATGGGGTCCTGAGGGTTTGAAGGGAATTAGACCATCCAACATGACTGCCCATGTGTGCCACAGCTATGTCGCACCCCAGACACCGCTCTCATGTGGCATCACCCACAAGTGTCCGCATTCCACTGTGTCCAAACATGTTGACCACTCAAGTTGTGCCAGTCCTCATGCCACCGCCTACAGCTATAAAGCCATAAAGATTCCACTTGATGTCACTTCAGCCACCTGTGCACTGACTAGCATGTGTTTCCCATTAAGCCATGGTCACTCTAGCATGTTTTCCATTTTTGTTAACCATATGCGTAGTTACCATTTGTTGTTTGCTGCCAAATTTGCGTAAACGTTCAGAGCAAACCACAACTATGCAGTAATTCAAGCTTCTTATTTGTGTCTGATTAAGTCGCCATAACACAGGAAGGCACAATATACTGTCGTGCTTTGTGTTCAGCCCTGAAGAATAGTTTTACACTTCTTCTTCTTCTCTCAGTCTTTAATTTGATAGATAATCAATGACGCCTTCGCGCAGGCCCTGGTGAGAGCTCAGAAGAAGGATCCTAATTGAATCTGACAATAATTTTCACATCGTTCTCATGCCCTGTCTCCAATGCCATTAGTGACATTACTGTGCTAATGGTTGCCATGACAGCATGAGCAATGCTCATTAATGGCCTCAGTGGCAGAAATGTTCAGAACAATTTCTTTTTCCTTTTGTGCTCTCCTATATTTTTGTCTCAACTTCTGATTTTTGAGATCTTGAAAATGCTTCAAAGGGGAAGTTCAGGTACAAAATAAGATTTGGCGCCAAGTACACATGTTGATCGTGAGAAAGAAAAAAAAAAAGTTCTTTCATTCAGTCAGTTTTGCTTGTGCTAAGCAAAAAAAGTAGCTTATTTTCACATTGAGACAATAAAAGGGATTTTTTGTTTCTTTCGGCTTAGTCTCTGTCTTTATCCTCTGTGCTCTTGCTGTTCCTGCCTTCCTTTCAGTTCCCTTTGCTTTCTCGCTCGCTTGCTTTCTTTCTCACTGTCTGTTAGTATTGTCTCAACAGTCTTGCTTGCTTCTCTACAGCAAAGGGTCTCAAATGGACACAGTGGCTATTCTTACCAAAAATCAGACGGACCGTGCAAAAAAAGAGACGACAAACAAGCATCTGTTGCAGATGGCCCGGCATTTTTCACTGCGGTCAGGCTCTGTTTAACAAGCAGCGCCGCTCACATCCCACTGAGCTCTTTCTGGAGAGAAGTGCTGCGTTCGACTCAGGACAGAGTGCTCCGGGAAGTGTGGCATACTCGGTTTCGATAGTCTGTAAACAAGCTGAGCTGCCGTGCCCAAATTTCACTTTTGGAAGACGAGAAAACAGTCGAGCGCTGGCTTTTGCTCAGGAACAAGCAGCTGGACCGGAACGTAAATTTTCACACAGCTCTGGAACACAAAGCCATCCTTACTGTGACCACTGGCTGAACACACACAACCCCACCCCAAACATCTTGGACACATTAGAGCTAGTAGACTATATGAGACAAGTGATGACAGACAAAGTTTGCTCATTGCAGTTCATGCAGATTATCCACTTAATGCCTTAGAGACTGGTTTCGCACAATAATACATAATCAACCTCTGATTTCTTCATAACACTTAACCACTGAAACATACCACATCTACACTTCCTGTTGTTGTTCTTCTGAGTCTGAGTACTCATCAGTTACATTTTAAGGCTGTGTATCTCATGCCAGTCTATTATAAGTTTGTTCGCTCTCTGAGTTCCTTCAGCCTTTAACCAAATGCAATACATTATTCAGAATGAACAGATAATGTTTTCTAAGCAGATAAAAAATACTTTTTTTTTTTCTTTTAGAAAGCTTGCCAGAAAGCTTCACAAGGCATCTGCTTGAGACTAGAACTATGCATCATGAGGCTAGGGATGATTTTTATTTTTTTAAAGTGGAAATTTTTGTATTTCCAAGCAGGTGAGCGGACAAATATATAGCTTGAGGCATGAGAAAGCGGTCAGATATGCAGCTTAAAGAACCAAAGGAGGATCAGACATAAAATGTGGATATGCATTTACAAGGTTCATTCATAGATCCTTAGCAACTGCCTGGTCAGGGCCGTGCTGGTTTAAGTTAAGCTGCTTGGATGTTTATATATATTTATATATCTGGTTGAGACTAGTTTTGAACTCGAGTGATGATGCTGAGATTGAGGGACAATTCACAGTCTATCTTCTGCTTTAGGCCACACCTACTTCAGGTTGAACTCCAAATACATAGAGTACTAAACAGATACAGATAGTTGTACTGTATTACACCACTAGCCTGTGCACATGTTTATATAAACTTTATGATCAATCCTTTAATGACGAGTCACAATTATAGAGCTACATCATAGCACTGATGTCGTGCTTAGTATTATTAATGTCTTTAACATTACCCTTTATATAAAACAGGTCACAAGTCTCAGCCGTGAAAATGTCTGTGTTGCATCCTCATAAATGTTTTAGAGCCTTGTAGTTATATCTATCAGTGCAGTGTTGGAGCATTTTTTAACCAGTAACATTTTGCTCTTTCTGCACTTACTAGTATAAAAAGAATAATTAATAAATCTACCATAGTGCTGCTAAATTCTCATATCTGAATCATCGGAAGATGCTACGTTTCTATAACTGCAGCTCTGACACTAGCTGGAAGGCAAGTTATAGGTCCATATTAATGTGATTGCTCAAATACTTTATGTTCCATAGTATTATATAGAGAAGACAGTAATATAAACCTAATAATTAATGGAGTTAAAGGAAGGAGTCTTTGTAAAGTTGTTTCTTCAGGTTTGTACAACACTTTTTTAAACTAGGAAAAAGGAAGCTGCAAAGCAGAGTTCAAAGTCTATTTCTATCTATCTATCTATCTATCTATCTATCTATCTATCTATCTATCTATCTATCTATCTATCTATCTAACTAACTAACTGTAAATATATTGAACACATTTTTAAAAAATCTTAAATTCAACACAGTATACAAAAAAAATCAAAGCACATCCCCATAAGTCGTTAATTTGACCTTCTGCAATTACGCAATTGTCTTCCCTATAAATCCCAAAGCTATCTTTCATAAAACTTCAGAAAGCAGATAAGAACAGTTCCAAATATATAATTGCTCATCCTAGCTGGAGTGTACAGGTGTTATGAAGTTATTTATTACGTTTTAGTAATATATTCATTAAATGAAGCCTTAAATCAGAGTGTAAACTACAGGAAGAGCAGTTAAACCCATGAGATGAGACATGAGATGAGATGTGAACAGCTAGAGAGCAATAATGAAAATAATATTAAATCAGCGCTACTTTCTAAGTTATTCTCTTCATTCTTTTCTTAAACGCTGTAACACCACCCTGTTTTACATCTCGGAGACAATAATGTAATGAAGAGAATATTTTTTATTATGAGATGCAGACGTGATGCTGATATATTTGGGCACGCTTTCATTTGATGGAATATGGATTTAATTACTGTTAGATTTCACTTTTTCATTATGTTAATAATGCTGCTGACTGACAGTTGGTTTATTGCTGGATTTGGTGAAACGTCTCTTTATTTCCGAGTGACTTTATTGCGGTTGGAGAGGCAGCCGAGTGCTCTGGCTTGGTTAGCTGCCAGTAATGGACAGATGCAGATGCCAAATTGGGGAAGTGAAAGTCCTGCTTTCTTTCGCTCTTTTTCCTCTTTTATCTCTCACTTGCTCTCTCCATCACTACACAGCCAGCAGAAGCTGCAGACCACACACAGGCGCACATGCACACACACTTGCGAACACCTCACCCCATGTTAACGAATCCCTGACTCGAACCCAATGAATGTAATCAACTGTCAGAGGTTTGCGGGTGTATCTGAGCCTCAAGGGACTGTTTTGGGGAAAGGCTAAAGAGACAATAAGACTGTGAGCATGCTGTTTATTAGTGCATCAGAGTATGGTTGCAGGAGGTTTTGTAAAACACACAAAAGGATATCTGGAAGGATTTGCTTAAAATTCTTGCCTTTTTGCTTGTTTTTCAGCTTTTGGTTCAACAGCAGAACTATGTGCACATATAATACTGTTTTATTAAATATCTATTTATTTATTTATTTAACAGTGACAATATAGTTCTTTTTACAAAGAATACAACAGCTCTGACATACATAGCATGTCTATGGTTAAGCTTGAATCTGAGTCAAGCCACTGTTTAATAGCTTCTTTTTATGATGGTCATTCCATCCCATACACTTAACTATATTTTCCTCAGGAAACTGTGTGAAGCACCTGCCTCGCTGGGCAAGAAAGCTGCATAATCAACAAATAAGTGACCATTCCCATATAAGCTAATTAACATGTTACTTAAAATTCACACTGGACGCGACATGTGTGTAGCATACACGACATTCCGACCGTTTCGCACGGCTTACAACACATTTATGTTCTGTAAAGGCATCCAGTGGAAACCCCAAAACGTCTAACAGTGCCAAAGCAGCATGATGGGTCTGTAATTACAACCCAGTTCACTTCAAAACATCACATGAGAAAAAGAAAAGGAACTGCAAACAAACAACATGGTTGTGCTTATTTTGGTATAATGAGGATCATTACTGTATAAACACTCACACTATGCTCTACAACTACAGGTCAGGAGATTCAGAACCATGTTTCAGATTTTAGAGTTTTAAAATAAACCTGACAGGATGTGTATCTATACTGTGAGAAGGACAAATGAAAAAGAAACCTTTGGTCTAAATGCACATCTACATCTAGATTTCTGTAGGTCTGTTGAGTCGATAACTGAATACAATAGGATTCAATTGTTTCTTTAATGGGTTGAAGCTAATGAACAAACTCACAAACAATACATCCAGGATGACCAGTTTACTCAAGCAGCTTGACCGAATATACATTCGACCCCATGTGCAGGAGACATCAGGAGGAAAAAAGCCCTTGAAGTTTTGAAATTAGTTGACAGATTCCATCAGTCTCCATCCTCTGACATGCTACATCCTGGTGAACTAAGGTTAAGAGAAGGCAGAGCAGGTTTTCCTCTGCCTGACTGAGCCAAGCACCCAGAGGGCATTGTAAGGCCCACGATGTGATTTATAATTACAGGCACATGCTCGCTTGCGAGCGGCCACAAACACAGTAACACACAGAAAACACACTTATATATGCATGTATGCATGTAAAAAACCACATAATGGGAAATGAATAAAATGTAAAGACTATAAACGTAAGAAATTCACACCATAAGTTTATAAACAAGTGCAACCTTAATAATAAAAAAGATTTCATGTAAAATGTATTTTTTTCAAACAATATAAAAGTATTTCTGAGGTTGCAAAAAAAAAAAGTCCAGCTATATGCTTTAATTTTGCAATTATATTCCCCTGAAGCTACAATGCTTTACAGAGACCTCTTGCTGAATAGAGTTAGTACCTTAAAGAGGCACCGTATTTATAATTTTTTAAATATTTTAATTTGATATAGTATTGGTACTTATGGTCATTCACTGGTTTACAATTTTCTGCCCTAACCAACAAGCAGTACATGTAATTTAACAGAACAGCATGCACACATTGTTGTCTTTGCCAATAAGGTCATTTCTCCTGAAAGGAAGTGAGACAGGAAATGTCCCCTGCAGGCAGTTTAGAATGAGTGTGTCCTTCCTGCATGCAGTGGATTACACAAACGTATTTAGGAGAAAGAAAGAAAAAAATAGAGAAGGCTACAAAAAGTCCCATGTATCATCACCATATGCTTCATACCCGTATAAAACAAGATCTGAATTTCGACCACATTGTTGCAACCACAGCATGTTTAAGGAATTAATGTCTTACGCAATCGTCAATGCTGAAGCTGAAGCTTCTGCAAATATAAAGTTGTGCACGTTAATTATACTTCTGCAAATATAATGAACCCAATCACCTGTAGATTTCCAAGCATATTCATGGAACAGTTGATTTGATTTGTAGTGACATCTATAAAGCTCACAGGCACAGCTCAGAGAGTGCTGAAAACTGACACAATGATGACTAAACTCTTCTATTTCCTTAGACTCACACTCACTCTTCCTCCTTTTATATGGCGCCATTACTTTTGTTCTAACTGATTGGCTAGTCTTATTTGTGTTAATTTATGGAGTCACTTTGGACTGCTTTCTTTCAAGCAGTCATTAATACAGACTGACTGAGTTTCACAAAATATTTTTCCGAAAAATTTGTCTACTCATTTGTATTCCTTTAGTGTTCCTTCTAAAGTGCTGTGTGACTCTCTGAGCAATTTATTAGGAACACTATACTAATACTGGGTAGGACTTACCTTTGCTATTACTTCTTTATATCATGAATTCCACAAGAAGTTGGGAACATCCCTTTGATATTTTTGTCCTTGTTGATATTACGGTATTACGCAATTCAGCTGCTGTTCTACCACATCCAAAAACTGGGACTTTGAAGGCCACTGAGGAGCACTGAGCTCAATGTCATTTTCATAAAACCAGTTTGAGATGACTTTTACTTTGGGACATGGTGCATTATGATGCTGGAAGTAGCCGTTAGACGATAGGTAATAAATTGTGGCCATGAAATGATGCACATGGTCAGTAACTTCACTCCAACAGTCTGTTGCATTCAAGTGATGATTGCTTGGTATAAAGCCCACATCTTTACACCATTTCCACCAGCCTGGACAGGTTAGGTCCATGGAGTCATCCTACTAACACCAAATTCTGACCCTACAGTCTGTGTGCTTCAACAGAATCTAACATTAATCAGACCAGGCTATATTTTCCAGTCTTTAACTGTCAAGTTTTTATCTTGTGCACACTGCAGCCTCAATCATCTGACATGGTCTTCTGCTGTTGGGTTGTCTTCCCATCCTCCTCAAGGTTCAATCATTCTGAGATGCTTTTCTGCTCAACACAATTGTACAGAGTGTTTATCTGAGTGACTGTAGCCTTTCCGTCAACTGGGACCAATCTGGCCATTCTCCATTGACCTTTTTCATTAACAAGGGGTTTCTGTCCAGCATGAACTGCCACTCACTGGATGTTTTTTCTTTATTGCATCATTCTAACTAAACTCTAGAGACTGCTGTGTGTGAAAAACCCTGGAAATCAGCAGATACAAAAACACTCAAACCCTCCTTATCACCTGACGCTGCTTGTTTGTACCTTGTTTTATACTATGCTCTGCTGCCACGTGATTGGCTGATTAGATGTTTGCATTAACTGTGTGTGAGACATCTCTATAAGGGAGAAGTGGTAGCTTAGTGGTTAGTTAGTTGGCCTACACATTAAAAGGTTGTGAGTTTGAATTCCATGACCACCAAGCTGCCAATTCTGAACCTTGAGCAAGGCCCTCGGTTGTATAAAATGATACAAAAATGTAACTTGCCTGGGTTAAGGGTGTTTGCCAAATGCTGCAAATCTATATATCTTATGCCAATAAATGTCTCACACACACACAAATGCATACATTTGCCTACTATCCTTGTGAGGAGCTTTCTTTGGTCTAATTATTAATCCTCTGCCTACACTTAAAGCAACCTTTTGGCACATTGTTATTTATATTATAAAAAAATCTCTTTTCCAGACAAATATCAAAAGTCCAGAAGGCCAAAACTGTCTGATCTTCCAATTCGGGTGGGTCTCCACCAAGATATTAAAACATGGCCCCACACACACACACACACACACACACACACAAACATTCTGGCTGCATACGCACACTACCAAGTGAAATAGTCGGGGGAATAGAGCACTTAGATCAATGAATCTAAAATCATCCTAGATTATTGTATTACTCTCATACAGTAACCCATTTACTGCCAGATCCTCTTTCCTTATGCACAAACACAGGGTGTGAACTCTACCTGACAGAATGGGGCCACGGTGCTACCCAGGGAATTAAGGTGTTGCTCAAATGCAATTATATAATTATAAATTTCCTTTGTTGTGGGCTCATCAGATGAAATCCAGCAGCAATAACGGAAGCTGCAGCAGAGTTTAAAAACCCCTGACATCCTGTTCGCTTCGTACGTCTGTTTGATTTGGTCAAACAAAAACATATATGTATACGTGAGAGAGGTACGCTCACGTCTCAGAGAGTGAAGCCAGTGTTTAAAGATTGCATGTTGTCACTACACTGGAAGTTTTGAATGAGTTGAGTGAAAGCTGAACTAGTTTCTCTCTCTCTCTCTCTCTCTCTCGCTACACTCACTACAGTTTCTTGGACTACTTGAAAATGTCATGTGGGAGAATATATAGTTCAAAGCAGGGAGAAAGATTTTGTAAAATGTAGAAGGAGGTTTTATATGGCTGCTGGTGGCATTTTAAAGCTGCAGTCTGCAGTGTGTAATAATCTACGCTATTAGGTTTGTGGGCATTTTGAGAAATTGCAACAGGGCCTTGTACTTTATTATTTTTTTGCATAGTTAAGGTGCAACATTATTAAAGGGGTAAATTATACATACTGAATAATATGCACCTGCTGGAGTTTAGGTATTGTGTGTGCATTTCATGTAAATTTGAGTAATCCACACACTGTAGGTTATTATATTTTTTTTAAAAAATTCAGTACTGTTATTACTGTTATTAGTGACCAATGACGATAAGTGTCAAATACAGTATTTTATAAAAATTAATGTTACTATAAAGTCATAAAATAACCTTGAGAAGGTTATTTATTGAATTTTAATTGAAAAAAAAAAAATCATCACATCATATCATTTTGATAAAATTCATGTTGCATTACAATTTTCTTTTCTTCCATTTAAAACAATTCATGCACATTGACACCTGACCTGGTCTTGCAAGTTTTACCCAACCTCCAAACACACCCAAATCAGGATTAGTTTTCAGGATTATTATTATTATTATTATTATTATTATTATTATTATTATTATTATTATCATTACAAGCTCTAGAACTTGAAGTGATGCTATGATTCCTCTTGCAATGCCACATGCATATGATTCATCTAAGATCCAAGTACATGAGTAGGTGTCTTCCAGTACAAAGGGAACATGAGCAAGACATATGGATACTCCAGCATTGCTGTTGGCTGAGACATTCTTTGGACGTGTGATATTTCACACTTGTGCAAGTGCACAGATTTTATCCTTTTAGGCCAGACATTGACTGAACACTTCTAATGTTTGACAAAGGAAAGACTTGAAAAGCATACTTTAGTGCATATAAAGCTCACTTGACAGTACAAATGTGTGTGTGTATGTGTGTGTGTGTATGTGTGTGTGTGTGTGTGTGTGTGTGTGTACATGGTTTTGTCTGTGGAAGAACTCCAGCAGTGCTCTGTCAGGTATTTACTTTTAAAAAGAAATCCTTTTTTAATCATTCAAAAGTCTCATCAGCCAGACAAGGTACACTCTCACTACCCACGTTGTGCAGGTCAGATTGTTTCTGTTTCATTAAAGTCAGCAAATTGAATATCAGGGCCAGAACAGGAGCTGCGTACTCTCTTAATTATGTCTAATAAATCTGGCTGCTAATTGCCCCCAGGGAGAAGAGAGACTGCTGGGTAATGGAAGGACTGGAGTGGCACATTAAGATTTGTTATTCTACCCTCACAGATGAAGCAGACAAACTAAATGTGGACGATTGTCAAAGCGTTCGCTGTGTTTGTTTATGTGCTCCTTGCTGGAGGGGACTACCATTCTAATAAAGTGCTCGGAAATGCATGCTAATCTGACATATTTGCTTAGCACTGAGCATGAAGCTGCTTCTGTTTGCTTTGCTTCAATTGCATGCCAGCGTGAATATTTTGGACTTCAAAGAAGGGCCAAAAGAAGTAAATATCCCTTATTAAAATTTGCACAATTCCTCCTTACCTTAAAATAGATCAAGCAAGACATGTTTGGTGTGCACTTTTTGTCATGTTCTGGTGCAAAAGAAAGCTAAAGTTAGCATTATTTTCTGCATACTTGTGTCAGAATAGTTTGGCTAAATAATATAATTTATAACTCGCTGTACACAAGAGTCATGGTAAAAAAAAATGATAATCTGGTAATCTGATTCACTGAACAATCCTTCCCTTAAACTTCTAGCCACACTCTTACCGCACTGTGAGTCTATCTTGGAGTGATTCTGGCTGCTAGTGCTATTTTTAGCAATGTAACATCCTTTGTCCATATATATACTTTCAGAAACTACATGCATAAAAATGATACACAAAACTATATAGGGATGTAAGGCTACATCCTTTATTTTTCTGTAAAGCTGTTTTTTAAAAGCATTACACACACGTGTAAGTATGTGATATGGATTACACAGTGATTAACTACTTATGAGCAATATTAGCCTCATTGTGTTACACTGCTCCTTAAATAGGACTATTTTAGCTTTAACAGTAACCTACTTCCTGTTTCAGACCTTTCAGACCTTTCTTTTCACAGAAAACAAACATTTTTACTAATTTTGGAGATTACAGGAAAATTAATCTGCGGTCTCAGATATGAACACTGTGGATAACATATTAGGCGGCCAGAGCTAAAGTCAAGATTATGAACCTAAACCACAAAACAAACTGTTATTCCCTTTTCTTCTGGATTTTCCATTGTCAGGTTTGTAGCTACTACTGTTCCCCTTAAACAATCTGTCTTCCTCTGACCACATGTGAGTCAACGCTTTAGTTCCTCATCTCAGCCGCTGTCTAAAAGGAATCAATCTCCAGTCTGGATTTGACTCATTAGGCTGTGGGCTACTGTGTGCCTTTGTTTACGCACATGTCTCGATGCCAGGGGTTCCTTATCATTAGAACCTGCTCTCAGAAGCTGTAATGATAAAATAGGATGTATTAGCAGCAGTTACTCACCAGTGACTGCCAAATGAATCAGAACGGCTGCAGACATAAGGAAAGGGCGGGGTGTTGGGGGAGAAGTATTATGTGTAAAAAAAAAAAAAAGAAAGAAAGAAAATGTTTTGCAGTTGTTGGTCAAGAGTTCAGCTTTGCCAGTAATTGTAAAGAAGAGTTGTAAATAGATTACATTTTTAGCTCCTATTTACCCACACACTTGTAAACGGATTATACTCAATGCAACCATCTGTAATCAATGTTTATCTGATTATGTGTGAATTCAATGTGGAACTTTTGCAATATTGGTCGTTCCCTGAGTGCCTCCCAGTGCGACTTTTGTATTCTTTTCCATCACGGCATGTCATCTGTATCTCTATCTTAAACCTTTCATTCATTCATTCATCTTCAATAAGCACTTTATCTTGGTCAGGGTGACGGTGGATCCGGGAACAGTGAGCACAAGCGGACGGGATGCGGCAAACACAGCAAACTCACAAAAGCCATACTTACAAGTTGAGGCTACTTCCTACTTCTGCAGGGTGTTTAGAATAAAGGCAAAGGAAAGTACTAAAATTTGCCGTCAAGTTACATCATCTTTTGTCATTTCCTCAAAATATGTAAATAAATAAATCATTGCTCTCTCAGTAGGAGAAAAGGAAATATTTTAGGAAAAAGAGAAATATTTGTAGAAAAAAATAATACTAAATAATAAAAATAATAATAATAAATATATACAGTATTTCATAATGAATTACTATATTTTGTGAGTGTGAAATGATCCAATAAATAACTGCTTTTGAATTATTTTTATTTCAGGTTTCAATGTTGCACTGCTGAGAACCTTGTTTTGGTATGAACTGAGTAAGAAGAGCTTAAAGTGCACGAATGCAATACAAAATGGGAAGCATTACTATTATTTAGGCTATACGTAACCACATTTTTTTTTACAAGTTCAATGATTGATTCTGTGTCTCTGTGTTGTTCTTAATCACACTGATTAATGCTAAACATATGGATATACAGTAGATGGTGTAGATGGATGTTTATAAGCGAGTGCTGTGTAGAGGCTTTATTTGCAGCACATCAATCATGTGATCTAACACAAGAGCAATTTCATTCTTAATCATGTGATAATTTGTCTCTACAGAGTCTTGTATAAGTAATCACACCCCTTTGAACATTTCACCAATTTGGATTGGTATAACCTGAAAATAAACGTGACTTAAGTTAAGATTATAAATCATGATTCTATCCATAAACATTTATGATATGGAAATGGGGAGAATAAATAAAGTTTGCAAAATAGCTTACAAAAAAGTAAAACATTTGTGAAACTGAAATTCTGAAACATTGGAATTACATAAGTGAAACTGAAAAATTTCCTAAAACTCCTAATTGCTAATTTCCCAAAACTTTCCTTCAGAAGTGACCTAGTTGAATGGATTTAACTTGTTTGTTTGTTTGTTTTTTAAAAAAAACATTTTTTTAAAAAAAAGTGTCATGTGACCTCATTATAAAGGTCTTAAGTCTTTAAGAGGAAATTAATCAGCGGTCAAGTGCATGTGGAGATGTGAAATCTTAGTGGTTAATGCAGTGGCTTACTGATTGGAAGGTTGTGAGTTTGAATCCCAGGTCCACCAAGCTGCCACTATTGGGTTTAACCCTCAATTTTTCAGCGGTATAAAATAAGATTATAAAAAGTCTCTCTGGATAAGGGTGTCTGCTAAATGTACCTGTGTAACAGATGCTGCCACCACCATGCTTCATTTTTCTAGTTTAAACAATTTAAACAATAAAGACGTTGGAAATATCACTCACAGTAATATAGTAATATAATTAACAAGACAATCTCTGGAATGCTTTTGTAGTCTCTTAGGTTAAATGCTGGGCATGAATGTGGCAAGCAAACACATGGTAAGTGCATTATGTTGTGTGATCCGAGAAAACCTTCTTTGAATGCATTTCATACAGAGTGTGTGTGTGTGTGTGTGTGTGAAGTCAACTCAGACTTCATGAACCTCACTCTGACCCAGCACATCAGTAGGATCTCCATCCCCTCTCGGCAAACTCTGGCCGACACGGACTCCCTCTGTACCTGTGAAAATAAACCAGGCCTGAGGCTCCTAGGCATCCCAAGCACTGTTAACACTCTAAACATTCAGAGTCATCGACCGTGGACCCAGCCACACTCTTTAAACACTTGTTAAACGTGCACGTTTTTCCTGCAATGTCAACAGCTCCCAATCACCCTACAGGGAACACCACACCAAGCCAGCTTCTAGGCAACGGTGCAATGAAAGCAATCGAACAGAAAAGGGCATGTAGCGAACGCTCCTAACGGAAGTCTCTCCCCCTTCCTTAGTTCGCATGAAGGGTCTGATTGAGAGGCGAGACGAGAAAGCTATGCGACCACGTCGACTTCCACATCACCAACCCCACAGGTGAAAATCCCCAAACTAGACTACAGAGACTAGAAAGCAATGTGATGTGATGCCTTGGCAGCACCCCACAGCCCAAATGGAAACCCTGGGTAATAAACCGAGCCAAGCCTGTTTGCACTTTTCCCACAGATGGATGGTGAAAAGCAACATGAGATGGCAATGGCAGCCCTTAACGTTTCCTCTGGAAAGTGGAGTCTGCTCAGTTTTCCATTGTCGGAAGACTAAGAAACGTGCGGACCACCGTCAATGGTGTCTAGATGCATTATTGTGACGACCCCGTGTCACTTCATCCAAGTGACCCATAACACGTGAGATTCTGCAGGCTTTCACGCATTAAATGACTCTTGCTTTTGCTCGAAGAGTGTGTGTGTGAGAAGCAGAATGGAGGAGAGCTGTGTGCTGCTGGATTTCCCAGAGCGCAGCATATTACTGTTCCATTGCATCATTGTGAGCCCCAATTCTACCCTCATTCTATTGTGCTTTCATGAGACCAGCTCCAAAGACTGGCAACCTAATTGGGCATATGTTCTCTAAATGCTTACAGGATTCAGCTCTAATGGCAAGGAACTGATAGTCCGAATTCTACCTAAAATTTTATGGTATCATCAAACAAGTCAAGATCCTATACCTTGAAAAACATGCACAACACCCCATGTAGCCAATTTGTCTCGTTTGTTGCTCAACGTGAAGTCGTTGCTATTGCCAGAGGCGTCAGAGAACGACGAAGAATGGAGAGCATGTTAGCCCTGCCCTTAAATAAACAACAAATAAATTGACTTCTGTTTTTCAAGCCTTTAATGATGTTTTTCGCTTTTCCCAACATTACCAGAGAGAAGAGCAATTCATTGCGAGATCTGCAATAATAAAGCACTCCATGCCTCGCTCCAGTTCGTGGCCGAAACAAGCGAAATCATTCTAGAAGAACAGGAGTGGTGAACTTAATAGAGGAAATCATTTAGACATTACAGTCATTTTAATGTACTTATGTCTGCTTAAAATCACCCCGGAACACCGCGCTGTTCCAAGTCACACAGTATTAAAACAGTCAGAAGCTTTTGAAAAGCTGACGGCACAGGTGGCTGTGAAAGATGGAGTTGCCACTTTTCTCCCTCACTAAATGTCGCTAAATGCTGGGGAATGTTCTAAACCCAACGTATTGGCAGATTACTTTTATAACTATTATTTTTTTTTCCTGTAGGAACTTTGAGAAATGAGTGGAGAGTTGTATTTGAGTTCTTAAAGGAAAATTCCATCCTGAAACACATGAAATATGTTTATATAGAAATAGCTGTGATGTAGTTTTAATGATTCTAGAGGTGCTAATTTGTTGGTTGGCGATGTTGCTAGCATAGTTAAAATGACCACTAATCGTAGCGTGAAAAAAATGGCCCAAATATTTTTTTCATTTCATTTCATTGTCTGTACCCCTTATCCAATCTATCCTCAGGTCACGGGGAGCCTGTGCCTATCTCAGGAGTCATCGGGCATCAAGGCAGGATACACCCTGGACACACACACACTCATTCACACACTACAGGCAATTTTAGAGACTCCAATCAGCCTAGGTGCATGTCTTTGGACTGTGGGAGGAAACCCACCATGCACAGGGAGAACACACAAACTCCACACACACAGTGAGGGGGCACAAGACTCGAACCCAGGACGCAGGACCGTTGCCACCTGGCCTAAATATATCACATTAAAATCACTGACAATGGTCAGGTTTTTCTGTTAGCTATTGACTAATAAAATTAAAATAAATAAATTGATGATAGGTAAAAATCCAATCTTGGACACTGAAAATCATGTTAAATATAACAATGGATTTTTACGTAGATTTTTCCATTAAGTTGCTTAATTCATAAGGCAATGCTTATGTGGCTGTTAATTTCTTCATAACCTTATTTAACCTGTGTTCAGGAACAGCAATGTATGGCCATTGTGTTTGTGAATTTTACACAACAGCATCACAAACCTGGTATTGACGAATGGCCTGCCAGTTTTTCAGCCAGTTCTTTGAGTCATCACAAACGATATTTCTCCAGCCTAGCACACCATGCAAGTCATCCGTCCTCATCTTAGCCTGGCCCTAACGCTTATTCAGCACCATATATTCATTTTATTTGTCAATTAAGAGTTCAGGGACGAGAAAAATAAAGCAATTAGGCATCTACATTAGCTTACGCACTAACCAATTTGGGAATTGTTTCAGCACAACCTTTGCCAATAATAAAGTAGAAGCCAATCAAAGCAAATAGCCCAGTGGATCTTTACCATATAATTGGGATACATGTAATCATTAACCTTGGTGCAGAGCACAAGAGTTAATGAATCAAATCAATACTTCTCTCCTCTGATCCATAATTATTTGAAAAGAGATGAAAAATTAAACAGACTCGGCCTATGAGGTTATCATGCCATGCAATTAGCTTGCCGGAGGGAGATTATGTTACCTAGATACCGTCGGGGAAGTGTAATTTCTCTTTCAGAATACAGTTTTTTAATGAAGAGCACAATTACCTAAATAGGTCAGCAGAAGACATGCAGGCAGTTTTATCCTTACCTGTAACAGAGAGAGGGGGGTTGTGCTAGAGAGTGGAAGGAAGAAGAAAAAAAAAAAGGTTCCATTAGTATATCCTAGGAGTTGTTTTACACACACACACACACACACACTATACCGCCACCTTTCTGATACTGTGCTTATGTTAGAACTCATTATCTTTCCAAGTCACTGAATGTGCAAGCTAAAAAAAAAATCTTTATTACGCTACAAAGAAGTGTGTGAAATAAACATAGTCTTTATATTTATACTAATTTATTTGTAATTCATATTTTTAAAAAATAGGCCGCACCGATCTTGATTTTATTCATATACTTCGGTGTAAACAATTTGATTTCACACTGTAAAATATTGCAAGCTTTCTGTACCTTTTATACACATACACAGTGCTTTGATTAAGTATTTGAATCTCCCCACCACCAACACCACCACCAACACCTATCCCATCACCCCCAACCTGCCATGAATGTGCTATAGATTATTTTGTGTAGATTTGTGAGATCTAATCCTAATTAAGTCCACTTCAGCTTTAGATTGTAACACTACATAATGTAGAAAAGGTCGAAGAGGGGGTGAGAAAATGCTGCTCCGTGACTATAACATTCCCTCATCCTCATCTCTCTCTCTCTCTCTCTCTCTCTCTTGGTAAAAAGTCACAGGAGTGAAGGAGTTTCTTCCCCCTCTACTGTGACCCTGCTGTTTGCTGTAAGCGTCTGTCTTTGTGCTACAGATTAGATCAGGGATGATTGGCGCTAGGAACAAACTCACGACAAAAGGCAGTGCTGGTCAGCAGCTGGTCAGCGTTGATGTGGACAGGCACACATACACACACACATGCACAAACACACTGGTCTAAACTAGGTCAGACAGGGGTATCATCTAGACTGGCAGTTTCCTCACATGTGACGCCTTTCCCTCACATGTTGTCATTATGTTCCCCAAACACTGTCAGAATCAATAGCTTCAGCAGCACAGCAGCAGCATGGTTAAGGGCCTTAATAGATGGTTAGATCTTTTTGAACATTGTGTCAAGCACAATACACATCTCACATCTGCAATCTGGGAGATAAAATGGACACTATATCTAAATCAATTAAAAGTGGAAATAGCTGGTTAAAAATAGGGCCAAGACTCTTTTTGCAAGACATTTTAGGGAAGAGAATTAAAGAGATTTAGCATTTGTATTTTAATTTATTTTATTTTATTTTATTATTATTTTTTTTTACAATTCATATAACAACAAATAAAATCCAGTCATTTCACCCTCTGAATTGCAATATTATTTGTGTTTTTTTTTTATTACTTTATATATTAAGCAACAATAAGATTCCAGAGATTCACACTACTCTCCATACAAACTAATGAGTTTCAAACATTTCAGAAAAAAAAGACAAAATACACAGAAATATGACTGATTGAATTAGAAAAAAACATTGAATAATGGGATTTGTAACGAGCATTTGGAAAAACTAAATTAAAATCTAAGGAGTAAAATGTTCAGTGGGTTTAAGTTTTCATAAAAATGTAATTGATCAAGAGTTAAATATTTAAAAAAAAAAAAAAACAGCTTTAATTTTTAGTAAAAACCAAGGTACAATGATAATGATAATTATGCAGGATAACAATGTCGCATTAGCCTCTATTATCATTAGCCTCTATTGCTAATAGTATAAATATTATTAGCACCAATAACCAAAAAATGACATAAATATGCAAATATATTTTTGAAAATGGGAGGGTTTGCTGAAGCCCTGCCCCCAACTCTCACCATACAATCTGTATGAACTTTAACCATCTGCTTTATTTCCTATGTTTTATCTACATGCCCCTGATGGATTTATATATATATATATATATATATATATATATATATATATATATATATATATATATATATATATATATATATATATATATATATGTATGTATATTTATTTATTTATTTTTCTCATATATTACAAACCATTGCTAATAGTCCATCTAACTATAGAAGCTCAATACACTGGCCTTCACAATACTGATATTGCATCCTGAGTATCTTCAGACCTTCGAGATGAAGGGCGTGATCTGGGATCAATCAGAGCACTCACTGGAACAACAAACAAATCACTTTATCTGAAATAATACAATATTAATGGTTTATTAAGCAAGCATTAATACAGATTTAGTTCTAGGTATGTGTGTTACAATATTCAGCTATGTAATTGCGATGGTATTGTGTCTATGGTGATTTGTGTCATGTTGTGTAGTACTTTCTAATTTTCTCCTCTAGTTAACAGGGTTTTAAGGACAGAATGCTGAGTCTTTCAGGTTTAGACTACCTTTAAAGATATACATGTGTATAATTAAGATTTCTGAGGTATAATATAGTAAGAGAACAAATTCTCTGGTTGCTCCTAAGGAATTGGATAATTTATAAAAATCCACCTAGTACATGACATTCCCTACAAGGCAGTTGTGAAACTGGTTTCATATATTTAAGAAGAAAAAAAACTAGAGGTAATTAAGGGCTGGGAGCATTTCTGCCTGAGCTGCTGCTGGTGTAGCTCTTCCACTTCTTTCAGTGTTCATTAACAGGAAAATTGAAGGCATTAAATTGCAGCAACATTGCAAAGCAATCTGAATGATAGATTAAAAAAGATATTCCATCTTCCACACTTTGCACCCCATGGAAAACTTATCTTTATTTATCAGCATCTCTGAGATTTGTATCTTTTGTAGCACTTTTATACGTTATGTTTTTATTTATTTATTTTTATTTTTTTTACATTACAAGTCATTTCAATAGCAATCTCCAAAACGGCAGCAAGAAATTCCGAGTACAAGTCTCAATTTCAGATAACATGTCGATTATCTCTTATTTAGTGATATTTATTTGGATACTCTGTGCAAGAAGCGAAAGCTTTTATGTGGAACTAGCCTAATATTTGCAATTTAGATTCTGATTACTTTCTACAGCTCCAATTAGGTAACACACCTCGTGGAGGCTAAACTCTTCTCAGCAGGTAGCTAATAGTATGAAAGTTGAAACCAGAATGCATATTTTAATGAATTAAAGATCAGAATTTCCCCATAAATAAATAAATAAATAAAGGGTTTTTAAAATAAATAAATAAATAAATATGTTTTCAAGGACTACATAACAAATTCTCCCTTAAATAAACCCTTATTATAAGGAAACAATCAAGCTTATTCAGTACTGCATGAGTGTTTCCAAGTACAGCCTGTGTAGAGAGGAGCATATAGTCAAAAAAAGAAGAAGAAGAAGATCTACACAGTTAGTATTTATTGTGTTCAAGTAATACTTCTTCAAATCTCTTTTTAGTAACCAAACTAATAAAAGTATCGGTTTTACAAATATTTAGACATGATGTCTAGTTGCCGCAAAAAAAGAAAGAATAAAAAAGTGGAACTTTTGTTTATGATCTATTAAACTTATAGGCAGTGACGTAAATAAACGTTATGAGTTGTGTTTTTCCTGGAACATACATCCCCTGTTATATGGCAGCATAAAGATGTTAGGGTTAATGTCAACCTGCTTGCGTGGCTCCCCTCTTATTTTTTGAATGGCGTGATTGCCTGGCATGTATTCCCCTCGCATACAGTACACATTCCATATGAACCATCCGACCCACCAAATGTTCTCAGTTTCAGGTTTGCAGTATGGCAGGTGCTTCAGACTTTAAGACGTTGTGCCAGCAAGTGTTGTTTTTCCTCCTGAAACTTGGCAGCGAGGATATGACAGACTCTCGAGCTGTGACTTTAATAACAAGAATGCAAGAAAGTAGTCGGAAAGGAAGCTTTCAGGGACATGGAATTAGCGGGGATCCGTGGTCCGTCTGTGCTCGGAGCGCACTGTCACAGAGCTGGAGACGCTCTGGGAGGCCTGGGAGCAATGACGAGGGCAGCACATTCAGCTCGATAGACAATTCTCTCCTAGAGCAGATGTGTCAGCCACCCACACTCTGAAAGATGTGGACTGTGTGTGTGTGTGTGTGTGTGTGTGTTTCCTTGCCAGAACCTTTAATTTATCTTTGACTTTGCATGGCATGTTTTGAATTCTGCCTACATGTCAGGTGAGAAAAGTGCGATCAGTTCAATGATCTAATCTTTAAATGCGAGCAAATTTGTTTCTTGGATAAAATGAAGCAAGAAATAGCTAGTAAGATGACACATAATTGCTACAAGCTATAGGGACTTCATACATTAAAATACTTTAATGAGCAATGTGACACTTTTTACTTCCTATTTCTGCCTCCCTGCTGTCTGGCGAAGTTTTCTTGCCCTTTCGAGCTCCTGTGCAGCCGCAGAGGCCCTTCTTGAACAGGCGATTAAAGGAAAGACTGCCCCCTACAGAAAAACTAGGGCACAACCCTCAGGGCTGACCCTCCTCCCTCCATGTCCCATGTGTCCTCCCTCTCCCTTTGCTGCTCTGATCCACCCTACACCAGGGAGCCAATGAGACATGACCAGGTGCCTTCTCTGAGGCTGCACAGCCGTGGGGTGTTTCTCCTTGGAAGCTTTATTATCTTTAAAACCCGAGAAAAAAAAACTACTCAAGGAACTGAGAGAGGCCTTCAAGAAACATCCTGAGCTCAGTGCAAGAAGCAAACAAATAAAGCAGCGGCACATAGAGAAAGAACGGCTTGCACCTTGCTTCGATTCCACGGCTGGAGCAACATCACACGGCTCTTGCCAAAGCAAGGCTGCACTGCCTATTGACAAGGGAATCTTTAAGAGCGTTTCTTGTGCAAAACTTGACAAAACATCCCCAGATTGATTTTATGTCTGACTTCTGCTGCCACTTAAGAGACAGGGCGGTTTTGTTTCGCAGCTGAACCCCACATGCCGACTGCTTTTCCTTCAGGGCATTCTCACTGTGTTGCAGGCAGGGGATGAACTCTTGGGCAAATCTATCTTGCGCAGAAGAAGCGCACAGCTCAAAAAGTGCAGGCAAAGCGTAATGAAGTGAAAGGTGGAGCGAGAGCAAGTTTCTGCCGTTTTTCAAACACCCTCAGCCATCAAAGACCTTGTGCTGCTGCACGCTTGTGGAAAAGTTTTGCATGTTGATTCCATCTCCAAGGCATTTTTTTTTGTTTGTTCCTCTCTCTCTCTCTCTCTCTCTCTCCCACTTTCTCTCTCTCTCTCACTCTCAAATGTTTCACTGTGTAGGAGTTTGACTCTGAAGATGGCAGGATGGCGTGTCTCGTTTTGGAGTTTTGTCAGCTTTATGCGCAAGCGCGGCAGCCTACTCCTTTGGCACTCAGACGCATGCTCTCACTTCCTTCTTTGCAAACATTTGCCGTGGGTGGGTTTGCTTGGTTTGCACCGGCAATGATCTATCATTATAAGGTGTGTGAGCTTGGTGGCGAGTGTAAACTTGGCGAGCTCCTGCTGTCACGCCACCAGGCCCGAGCCCTGTTAGCTCAGCGATTTCTGAGTGGTCAAGTCGTCTTGCCACAATCGCATACTGGCGCCACAATCGCATAGCCCAACTGCAACCCTTTGACTCAGTAATGAATACATGCTGAAAATACACTCAGCCGTCTTGCTCTTCCCCCGCTGCTTGCCGGTGACCAGAGAACTGGACCATTCTAGCAGGATGAGCCGCAGGCTTGGTCACCTGGACCGTGTGGTCATGGGACTAACACTACTACACTGACAAATCAGGCTGACTGCTGGCCTGCAAGGAAACCGTTGGCTAAAGCCTGAGGTATATGAAACGATACCATGGAGAGAGGAAGAATGGCGATGAGTGTTGATGGCGGCCGTACGTGTGTACACACATGTGAAGCCCCTAACCCACAGGCCATAAATACATTTGGTTAGAAACCTTCTCAAGCCTGCTGACCACTGCAGGTATCATCAGGCCAGTAATTTTCCATAATATCTTCTCTCTTTTTCCTTTTACAGGTGCTTACTGCTCGTTTTCACCCCAAACTTACAAGCGTGCTTCAAGTCATTAACACAATCATAGTTAGTAGAGGAAAAAGATCTCATAAAATAAAGTTAACCGCAGAGAAATGTGTTCACTTATTAAGTGGAGTGAATTAGACAGCTACACATAACAATACTGATTTTTTTCCCAAGTGCAGCGTTTGAGCGAACTGATTAAAGTAAAAAATAGATTTTACAAAAAAGTGTTAAAGTGATTAGAGCAAGGTTCAAAGTTTTTTTTTTTTCTCACCTTACTCGAATCGCTACATCACCTGATACGTTATTTACTAATGCAAATTCAGGCTGCTGCTTATTATGGTTAGAAAATACACTTACACTTATACACTTATTTTTTCACTGTTTAGCAAATTTTCAATTTGATGTTAATCATATTTTTCATACTTCCTGAGCTATACTTTAATTCACTAACCAGTACCAAATGTTGTGCAAAGGACAATCCACTACAAATTCATATTTCATGCACAGAGGTATGAAAGAAATAAAATTGGCCAACACAATACTTTAATGCATGAACCAGAAAAATTGTGATAAATCAACACCGGTTGTCCATGGCTCTCTTTCCACTAGTTTTTCTTTCCAGATTGTGCAGTGATTTATAGATTTATAATAAACACCTTCCTCTCCAATGGCAGGAACTATAGACTACTGAGGCACTGAATGCTGCAGCAGTTTCTGTCTTTGAGAAGAAACAAGAGGCATGCTGTATGAACAGCACTTCTGATTTATTTAGAAGTAAAAGAGGAGAAAGCTGAGGGGGGAAAAAAACCTTCCATGCCAAAAAAAATGCTGACCAAACAAACACACCAACAACCAGATTGGCCACTTGTGGGTATTTATAGATGGCATTTGGCGGCACTTGAAGGCAGCCCGGAGATTTTAATTGAATGTTGCTATTCCAGTAACTGCATCAAGATAGACGTTTTAGTTCTTCATACTCGCTTTAGTCTTGGAATTTGCAATTGTGCTCTTTATGTTTTTCTAACAGACCAGAAGAATATTCCAAGTAATTATTGGGGTATATGCGTAATTGCGAATTGTATATTTGAAATCAGACCAATCAGCTGCCCATACATGGCCTATCAATTAGTATGACTTTTTAACAAGAAAACTTCTGAAAGCAGGCATACAGAACACTGCAGAGGAAATCTCAACACCCTCAATCATAAAAGGTGACACACACCTAATATTGTGTAGCTCTGATATTGTAGCTCTGACCTGTTATGCATGGACCTCTAAAGATGTGCTGTGGGATCTGGCACCAAGATGTTAGCAGCAGATCCTTTAAGTCCTGCAAGTTGTGAGGTGGGGCCTCCATGGATCAGATTTGTTTGTCCAGCACATCCCACAGATGCTCGATCGGATTGAGATCACCTTGAACTCTGTTTCATGTTTCTCAAACTATTCCTGAACATTTTCTGCAGTGGGGCAAGGAGTATTATCCTGCTGAAAGAAGCCAGTGCCATTAGGGAACACAGTTGCTATGAAGGAGTGTATTTGGTCTGCAGCAATGATTAGGTAGGTGTTGCAAGTAACATCCACATTACCAGCAGGACCCAAGCTGAACACTGTGCAGATCATCACGCTGCCTCCTCCAGCTTGCCTTTATCTCATTCTGCATCCTGGTGCCATCTCTTCCACAGGTAAGTGACACACACACAAACACACTGCAGTCACATTATGTACAAGAAACATGATTCATCAGACCAGTCCACTTGCTTCCACTGCTCCATGGTCCAATTCTGATGCTCACGTGGCCATTGTAGGAGTTGCATGGGCACCCTGACTGTAGTTACTCAGCCTAATACACAGCAAAGTGTCCTTTCTTGGAGCACCTTTGATAACTAGTGCACACCATGAACCCCCAACAAGACCCTGCTGTTTTGGAGATAATCTAACAGTCACAATTTGGCCCTTGTCAAAGTTGTTCAGATCTTTATATCTTGTTTCCAACACATCAACTTAGAGAACCGACTGTTCACTTGCTGCCTAATATACCCCACACCTCAACAGGTGCCACTGTAAAGAAATGATCAATGCTCTTCCCCTTACCTTTCAGTAGTTTTAATGTAATAACTGATCAGTGTATACATTTTATAAATATGTATATAATCAGAAACTCATATTAATTAGATGCCTTATTTGTCTAAAAAACCCTGCAACGACAATAAGCACCATAGAGAGTAGCATAATATGCTTCATCTTCATGAGCGTGCATTCCTCAACACCTTCTTTGACATGGCAATTAATTTAATCTAACAATAAACAATGGTCCTTAAGTTTGAGATTATGAAATCTGATAAAAATCGAGCAAATTTGATTTGTTAAATGTCAGCTGAGGGTTTGATATTTGCACAGAAAACAGGACAGTTTAGCCATTAAGCTGCTTTTCCTTATGGCATTTTGAGCTTTATTGCTCCTTCACATTTGTAAAATGACAGCATCTGAAATGACGAGGAGCAAGATTTCATTTCTGATTAAGATATAGATGTAGGTTTTAGCGTGAAGGGCTAAACAGCTGTTTAGCCTGAAGATGTAATGCTTCATAGCAGTTCGCAACACTTGTGGAGGACTAGAATATGATGTAGACCTTTCTACTGTTCAGAATGAAGACTGATCATGTAAAGGGTGGAGGGTTTTTTTTTTGGAGGTTGATTTTTAACAACAGGTTCAGGATTTTAGCAAGAATTGCTTCCACACACCATCCGGGAAATAGCGGAACACTCTTAACGTCTCTGCTTTTCCTCAGAGTCTGAGTCTTTCCCTCACTGTATCTATCATCTCGCTCAGAGGACCCTTCAATTATTTTCCCGGCTTGACGGCAAGTCCTTAGCTTTGAAGGTATAGGAAACCAAAAGTTACTGTAGTGCTCACGATAATATGCTTGCGGTGGTGTAGCATTGCGCCCGGCTCCCTCAACCTTTACTGAGAATGTTTTTTCTTATCCCACTTCCTAAAGACATTCACGTGCATGTATTGGATTTTAGGGCGGGAAGGTGTGTGTGGCTTGGGTTTGTTTTCTTTTTTTTTTTCATCTCTTTTTTCAGTTGATGCAGCATTCCCAAATGGGGAAATCTTTTTTTTTTTTTTTTTTTTTTTTTACTCTATGAAAAAAACATTCACATAAGAACATGAAAAACAAAAACAAACAAAGCAAGGGGAAGGAGGCATACACATGCCTGTCTAGGTTAATTAGCTACATGTTGATTAAAATTCAGTGCTTTTGAACCTTGTGCTCTTGGTAGCTGTAACTTGCATTGAGAGTGGATACGTAGTCTTTATTCTTAATTGCAGACCAAAATTAGCATTCGGATTACTTAGAAGGGAAGTGGTGTGTAGACTGTGAGGGAAAATAAAGGCAGCATCAACAAACACTGATAAGGAAGCACACATGGCAAGAAGGCTTACATGGAGGAATTGTAGACATATCCTAAAGCCTACAGAGGAACCTGCAAACAAGGTAGACTGGATATATTTATGATTCATTTTATTGGTGATAATAAGAAGAATTACAAGCTAATTTTATAGCATTTACTCTATACATTCCCTGGAATTAAAGAAGCTCTGGTACGTTTTTCTTCATTAAAGTACACGGCATTCAATATTATTTACCGTCTACCGTACAAAATGTGAATGACATAAAGAACGGGTGCAGCGTGTGACACATCCGTGGCTAGCGGTAATGAACGACAGCCCTCACAGAACGCTGCTCCAGCCTCAGCTCTGACTCACTCAGCCGACTAATAAAGATGACACCTGACAGCTAACAATGCTCGTCAAAATCCTTGCGATTCCTCTGGAAGACAAGAAGCTGGGCGTCTGCCTGCTCCTTCCCTCCCCACATCTGTCCGCCAGGCCTATTTCTCTCTCTTTTTTCTTCTCGATCCTTTTTCTCTTCTCTTTGTCTCGCAACTTTAGGAGCACAAGCCTTGTTTTTCAAGCTTGGCCTTTGACTAGTCCAAAAGCTTGGTGCACTATCAAAAACCCTGGCTTTTTTTTTTTTTTTTTATTATTTTTTTTACAGCTCCATGACTGACAGCTGTCACACTTATTTGGCCCCTGATACCACTTGAGATGTAGATGGAAAGTGTGGTGCAGCCCAGTTGTACACAAGCCATGGGGCACCTGTCGCCGGGCATGTCCACACATGGGCAAACAATAAACAGTGAATAAAAAAACTCGAGGGGTGGCTGTTGCTTTAGCTTTCTGGTTTTGTTTTTTTTTTTTTTGTTGTTTTTTTTTTCTTTCCCCAGTGCTACCCACTCACGCCCCCGCTCCGTATGAGCGCCAACCCCCAGAAATCACTACTGTGGTTGGCCACAGGGCCCTACCCAATCTCGCCTGCCCTGAAACCACATGAGGGTGTGGTTCCGGCTGGGGACAGGGAAGCCATTTATTTTGGGTGCATCTCTTCTGACTGACTCATGTGTTGACTGGAAAATTGGCCTTGTGCCCCCAAACGAGATCAACGTTCAATAGGATATCAGTCCATTGCCCTCAGAAGCCTCTTCTTCACTGGTAAGCTTAGTGTAAAATATCTAATACCTTCAGTCTGACTGACTCTAACAACACATCCGACAAGTTAGTGATGCCATATATTATATATATAGCATATTATTATGGTACAACCTATTATTGATATCAAGCATGCACTTAATGTATAAGCAAAAAGAAGTAAATTACCATACTATGAAAATTCAATGTGTTGGGTCTTAAGATAAAAAATGAAAAAGAGTGTTTAGTAAGATGAGGAATGTGCAAGAGCACTGTGAGAGTGTGAATAAGTGCTGTGGGTACAATCAGACGCAACAGCAGATGCTGAAGGCTTTGTGCTATCTCACAGCTTTGACAAGCCTGCTGCTCTGGCCATGAAAGCATGTTCCTCAAATAAAAAAGAAGACCCATGCAACTGCGTATTTTTTTTTGCCTTGCTGAGCAGTTTTTAAATGGATCTAAATAATGAATCAAAGAAAAGAAAATGCATTAGGGATGCAATCAGTTCAATTATTGTGTGACATTAGCTTAAACACATAAATGAAATCTTTTTTTTTTTTTTTTGCATTATAATATAAAAAATACACTCAATACCCATAATATCCCTATCCACTTATTGCAGCTTTCCAGAGGAGAATCGATGTGAATAGATTATCCAAGAAGACATGGGAGATATTCTGGCTTTGCTTTATATTCTCATTACTGTGTGTAAAAATGTTTGTTCTGTATCAGCTTCACAAACGTTTATTCAATGTTTTTTTTAGGTTCCACGGGTACTTGTCTGGAGAACATTAGCTCTTGAGAGGCACTGACAAAAGGTCTTAAACATAAAGCTTCACAGCTGGAACATTCCAGATGGCAGGAGCAGTCAATAAAGAAAGGGGTGAGAGGCCCATAAAAACACATAAAAACATAAAACTCACCACCATAAAAACAGAGCAAAAACTCTAACAAGGCAGTTATTTATCTGCCTGGCAAGCCAATGCTGGAGTGTCCATTCAAAACCATCGGCCTTTAAATTAATTCTTCCTCAATATAATGTTATTAGAGGATGGAAGCTTTTGCATAAATAACCGCCCATATTTGTGTGTGATAATTCTATTGTTATGGAGCGAAATGGCAATAATGCAATATTATTTAAATTTTCAGGAACACAAGGAAAACTCTACAACATATCCACAGAGCAGTGCCGTAGGCTCCAGTTGAGATCATGTGATTCGTGGAAAATAAACACAGGAGACATGGAAGACTGCATGTTTGATGTTGGGCTATGATGGTAAAATGGGCGGGGGTGGGTTCCTTTTCCTTTGGTCATATTGTCGTATTCTATCATACATGTATGAATGGCTTCAAATGGCTTCACTTTCCCTTATGGAAAATGTGGCAGCAGCAGCTCTTCATGAATTATCATTCCATGGTCTCGACAGTGCAGGGCTGATCTTGCACATCTTTTGGTTGGGGGAAGGCGAGCCTGTGCAGAGATGCACGCTTACCCATCATAGACAGGCTCTCCCGCTAACAAAAGGCAGACGCTCTTTACTTGCCTGTCCCCGCGCCTGGGACATGTGGCACGCTGACATTCCCGGCACCCACACTGGCAGGGGAACGTGCCAATTAGCGGCCATCTAAGAGAAGGGGGTTGCTGGCTGGGGGAGGCTCTGCAGAGGAAGGCTGGGTGGGGATGTATGGGTGGATGGATGGAGTTAGAGAGGGGTGGAGCAGTGGTACAAGCCCAGACCTCAGGAATGCCTCATGCTTAGACAGAAGGTGTAATTAGCCGGCTGTCCTTGGGTGTCCGGGCCACATCAACGGAAACCCCAGCCCATGGGTTTAGTGGTGTTGGTGGACAGGGTTGTGACCTGCAGCGGCTCCACCCGGCAAAGTTGAGACACAGCAAAATGCGACTGAGTCTATGCTTGTGAAAGAGACTTTGGGGAATGCTTTAACCAAATCCATGCAATCGTTCACTGTCAGAGTCCCAACACCCACTCACTCATCATATTTACTCCCTCATTCATGCTAACATGCATTGTAAATGCACAGATACATGCAGACTCTCTTTGCTTGACAGACCACCTCCTTCCACCACCAAACTACCCTCCACACCTCCTCAACCTAAATCGCTGATTCTCCCTTGACAGCTGGTAGACAGTCCTTTAGGAGGAGAGTAACCAGGGTGGGGAGACTTGGGCAGCCAGCCTGTCTGCTCAGGCTTCTGGGCAAAATACACAGAGAATCATAATGACGTCCCTGCCTGTCTTCCCTTGTGGTGCAGGTGCCCTAATGTGGGAAAAGCAGAAGATTGGGGTGAGATGGGTATTGCATGTGGGCGGGACACGGATCCCCTCCAATTACTCAGGACACGGCCAATCCAGGATGTTCTCCAAAATCATAACCTTTGTCAATTTGTTCGCTAAAAAAGGACATGGAAATATAGAAAAAATATTGCAGAGAGCAGTAGCTGTAGATAAAGTAGGAGAAATAAAGTGGAAAGTTCAGAATTAGGCGCTACAAACAATGTGACAATGATGTGATAAAAAGGAGAAATTAGTTGGTGCTCAAATGGCAGTAACACAATTAAACATTGATCATTAGCAATGCACCCAGGTATCAAAAACAATTACTGTAAAATTGGTACTTATTGAAGAACTCTGTGAAAGATGGGTAATTATCCACATAATTGCACTACATACTGGAATTGTAATGTAATTGTAATATAGCCCTGGAAGAATGCCACCCAAAATCTGTAGCAGTTTCTCACTGTATCGGCATTTAGTTTTAGCAGTTGAACTGTTCTGAAGCTGCTCTGCAGCATCCGCTCATCAGTGACCTAATTGAACAGCTGCTGGCTTGGCGGTCACTAAGGACATGGACCAACTGGGACAGAAGTGTTCTGTGAGCCTAGTGCCCGGTGGCCTGAGCACAGCTCCTAACACCAGCTCCTCATGTAAACCATAGGTCCCACCAAAAAAGGCACTAAAAACATGGAAGTGAGCAAAGCCAACCATTACAAGAAGCTGACTTGATGAATATATGAGGATATGACAGAAATGTATGATAAATAGCATAGCATGCATGCTTCAGCCAATCAAGAATGCTTCAGTACAGGGTTACAGGATCATAAGGCACAGGCAAAAGGAGGCTACAGAGGATGGCTTGGAGCGAGGAAGACAGTTGTTATTGACCAAACAGCCACCATTCCTCTCATTAAGTTCTATTAATCCATTTACCCTTCACCGGTGCCTGACACAAAGCTTCTTACTGCTCACTCCTTTCTGAAGCTGAAATGACACAGGCACTGCAGGCTACATTGGAAGCCATGAGGTCATGTTGCTGATGATGGTGTTGGCTAAGGGTTTTGAGAGGGGATGGGTAGCGCCTCAAGGGCTGCAGACGAGAGAAGAGGAAAGGAAAGGAGAGGAGTGAAGGAGCAAGCCAGAGGGATTCAGGAGTGTGAGATATTCATTAGCAGAGTCAAGCTGACACACACGCCCCCTCACAGCTTCTACCAAGGAGCCTGATCTGGACCTGTTATCATCTGAGATCAGGAGTGTGGGAGGGCTCATGTAGGTAAGTAAACTAAGCCTATATGTATGCAGTATATAATAAATTATAATAGTTCCCTCATGCCAACTCATATCAAAAGTTAGAAAGAGCAAAGGTTTAGCAGTTGTAAGACTTGGTTCTTCTAAATTCAATGAAATAACTCTCATTTAGTATAATTTATATACATTTTATGGGAGGTATCAGGGTAGCACCTACAGTATAGTCGCATTATTTATCTCTACAAGGTTATTGTGCTGTATAACTATGCCAAAAGAGAAGATGAACTAAATAAATAAATAAATAAACACACACACACACACACACACACACACACACAGGACTGCACATGAGCAGCTAGTCTAGCAAAAGCTTGTTCAGCAATTGAAGACAAATGCACCAGACCATCCCTTTGTGCATTGCCAAGCCACATCATTGTTATAAAACCACACTTCTTTCTTCCTTTCTTTCTTTTTTTTCTTTTCTTTTTTTTTTATTAAAACCTTTACACATGACAGAGGCTACAAAGTCAATTGCTGTCTTATTCTCCTTTAGCAGCTTGCCAGGGTGCTTGTTAACACGTTCTAATGAAAGTTGAAGATTGCCAATCTGAAGAAGTGCGAATACTGTTATACGTTCAATATGAATTCCCAAATTGTCTTATGAAAACAATCATGTTAAAAACACTGCAGCGTCCAAGCTGAGATTTAGATTCAAAAAAAGCCCAGGCCAAGCTTCGTGGAGAGTTAGTATTCTATATTAATTGTGTGTGACAGTGTATTTTGAATGAGTCTGAATGGTTCAGCAGAGGTGGCAGGGTACATTAATTCTGCACTTGTCAGGCTTGCTTTGGCCCCTCGTTACTCGGGGAGTTACTTGTATTAAAAAAAAAATGCTATCAAATCAATCATGTGGAATAAAAACTAAGCTTTTTTTTAGATTTAAGCAATGAACCAATGATTTAAATATTTAAATATAGAATAAAATACAACATGCACAAGGTTATACAATATGATATTTAATAGATCGACCAGGATGTTCTGAAGTGTTTTGTACAACGAGACTTTGCTAGCTCTTTTTTTTATTCATTAAACAATGATGTCATTGTCATATGTCAGAGCAACTGTAATAAACAAGTATTTACTCACTAGCTTGCCAAAAAAAATTTAACTTGTCATGTTACTGATAATTTCAGGCTGTCCTACAGCAGAAAATTTAAAGGAACAACTTTACCTCTATTACAAAGCACTGACATTGGAGACTCCTTCTATTATCAGCAATAAGAGATTAAATTAAAAACATATTAAAACATCTTTTAAAGTAACTTGATCTTGATTGCATTAGGACTATACGGCATATTGTAGCCAGAGCTGTTGTTATAGAAAATTATTATTGAGCACCTTCTAGCCAATTAGATTCAGGAATTCAACAGAGCTCTAATAAATGAATCATTATGTACGAAACTAATATATTCTCTGAAGAGAATTTCCAGACAATAGAGACTTTCAAAACAGTCTATAAATGAGCCCAACATCATTAGCTGTACCTGTGCCAAAACCACACGCCTTTATACACTAATTAGTCCGTTTCACCAATTTCATCATTCAACTAAGTTGATGTAAAGTCAACCTCCGGCATATTTGGTGTGTGATGAAGTCATTATGAGCTTCATTGCACTAATTTAACTTTTTTTTGTGCAAGGTCAAGCTTGACAAAGATGTAATGTGACCCTTGCAGCCTGGGAGACAAAGACATGGATCACATACCTCACACCTGATCATCATGAAGGAGTAGCCTGACACAGCCAGAGAGGCCAACAACAAGCATTACTCAGACAGAAAATACACTCTGCTGACATGAAGCCAAACTGACTTCTTTTCTTTCCATTTTAGAAGGAGAAAGCTTGATTCTAGAGATAACAATGCTTATATTCAAACCTATAAATATCACAATTAGCCATTAATGTAGTTTTAGATTGTTTAAAACCCACAGTCATTGTACACTACAACACTCTCCTACAAGCAGCTCCATTTCTTCCCAGTGTGTAAGAATGTAGGGCGCTCCATGTTTTATGCCCAGCCCTGGTACCTCTCCTCTTTGCGCTTATCTGGTGCTGGGGACCATGGGGAAGGACAAGTCCTGGCTGTCCTGGCTCTTGACAGAGGAAATAAATCACGGCGCACACCGGAGGATATCCTTCCAGGCTGCAATCTGGGAACTTCATTATCCCGCCCCTGCCACCAATATTCCTATGCATATCGGCTGTGATTGGGCCCAGACCCCGCCGTAGTGTAGCCTACTTCTGTCAGCAGCTGAAGAGCGAGAAATCAGTCTTCCCACCGCAGACTGATAGAGCGAGGGCTTTGGAAAAGGATGACTTTGAATGAGCCAGGAAATCCTCTAGAAGACGCTGTACATGAAGAGATGTACTTGCAGAGGGAGATGGGAAAGACTGAGTGGGGTGGGAGCAAAATGTGATTTGAAAGAAAAATCCTTACTAAGCTTGCTGACTGTGGTCCTGTTATAACTCTATTTTATTGGCTTGCAGAGTAGGCGATGTTAGATGAGTTTAAAACATACATGCTTGACCTCCTACATTTATTGGTTGTTTATTACAACCAAGGATTCCTTAAACAAATTCTAAGTAATGTTAAATGCTATAAAAATCACATACTTATTCGATTTGTATTATGTTTTAAAGGTATTCTTGTACATCTTGAACATCTCTAACCACTTACCACAGTGAAGCTTCTCAAACGTAATATGTGTATGTGAGAGAGGATGAGAGAGATTGCATTGTGGAGGTCTATCATTAAAACCTTTTGCATTACATTTGAAGACTTTAAAATGCAGCAGAAATTCCGGGCAACGGTTCTGAGTGGATCGACCTTTGCTTGTACTCTACAGCTATTGATTGACTGTGTGTGTGTGTGTGTGTGTGTAGGTGTTTATGTGTGGATGTGTGCTTATCTTATAAGTAGCAGTTAATGCTGTTGTTAAGTATGAAATAAAACATTCTGTGGAAAATAATAAGCAACAGAATGATGGAGACCGACACGAAGCCGGAGAATCTTCTTTGGAAGTTCCAAACTTACACTTACAGCTCTTTAGAGTTACATTTAATGTCACAAAACCTCCATAAGGCAGTTTAGTTCCAGTTATCGCTTTCATTATATCAGACATAAACAGTCATCCCCTCACTAGACTATATTTGTTTTCTTTCTCTTTAAGAGTCCTCACCGTGAAGACTCCTTCCATAAATGCTGAATAACTGTGCTGTTATGATAAAGAAACCTTCACTGCATTACTGGCTATGTGTTTTTCTTTGTATCAAAAAAAATCTATTCATTAATTTTCAGACTATTAGAGATTAGAGGAACTGCCATACAAATCCTCACAAATTAGTTATTAGTATAAAACCATAAAGCATTACACAGTCTCTTTTTTTTTTTATTAATATTTTTTATTTGTTTTATTGTTGCAAGATTTTTTTCCAAATTTATGATGCAACATGTGAAGCAAAGTTTTTTTTGTTTTGTTTTGTTTGTTTGCTTTTTTTGCCTTCGTTGAATTGGCGAAATTGTCAGCATAGGATTCTTCTGTTAAACTCCTCCTAGTAAAAACACATATGTAATTACTTCCTATGATAGCTGTACACATGTTCAACAGGAGTTTGGC
Organism: Hemibagrus wyckioides; assembly: GCF_019097595.1. NCBI lineage: Eukaryota > Metazoa > Chordata > Actinopteri > Siluriformes > Bagridae > Hemibagrus > Hemibagrus wyckioides. The sequence goes on from NC_080731.1 coordinate 11,130,053, forward strand.
TGAATGTGTGTTGTGATTACGTCACACACCTTGTCTTGGCCCAAATCTGTGGAAAATTGCAAGCTCCGCTGAATATCATGGAGTTTGTTAGATTTTGGGTTCATTTCTTCAATTGCAAAATACTGGAGACATACTTGAACCAGCATTTTAATATGAAATTGAAAGTCATTTGAATTGCTGCCTGCAGTAATCTGAGCTGCTGCTAAAGACCAACACCTTCTAACCAATCAGCTTACAGAATTCGTGGCACTGCAGTATAACATATTATAACATACTTAATACTCACTAAAGTCCATGATTCATTTGGAATTACTATTTGTGTTTGGCTAAAGGTATGTATAAGTAAATTAAGAACTAAGAACCAAGAAGCTAGAATATACAGGCTCGCGCAAATGAGAAAAAAAAGAAGAAAATCCATATATTACTGTGTATCTGAGTCATTCTTTAATGAAGAATTGAATCATATTAAAAAGGCAGAAATGGAATGGATTTATGAGTGTCATAAAGTTTCATATATAATTTTGCGCTACCTTCTGTATTGCTGACATTAAAGTAGTTTTCATTTGAAGGCCTGGTTCTTTATTGGAGCAGGAAATGAGCAGAGACACAGACAGGAAGAAATTAATTTTGCAGTAATCCATGAAGCTTTTTTTTTTTTTTTTTTAATAAAGGTTGTGGGTGTCAGAGAGGTCTTGCCTTGCAAAGAGGTGCAAAAAGCTGAGATCAAGTACCTCTAGGTAGAGCCCATGTTTTCCTAAAGTGTCTATTAGTCCTGGACCAAGTGCTAAGAATGGAGATTAAAGGTAAGTTTTTGATTTTGAGTTTTGGCAGGTTGCATCTAACAACATGCACAAACCAAACAAAAGCTAAATTATTTGTCAAAATCTATATTACCCGATCGACCGAACTCTCACAGGCTTTTGTTCTGACATGTACTGTGTATTTGGCTCTTGTACTGATAACATCCAGTTTACACGTTAAACGTATTCAGTAGCAACAGGAAATTACTTCATATTAGAGCATGGGATATGCAAGAATCTATTCGTTTTGAAAACATTAATGACTGGGAAATTGACAGTTATTTCATTTACTGTACCTGATCTGAACAGTTTGTATGGCCAGAGCCTTCATACTGTCTCCTTCTCCCACACAGCGAACTCCATTCAAGTTTCATTCAAGAAGCCTCTATGGAATCTATCTAGTTGTTGTTGTTGTTGTTTTTTTTCCTACAGTGCCTTCTCGACTTCTTTTTTTTTCTATGAAGCCTTCTTGACTTCTTTTCCACAGCCCCCTGTGTGATCTTTATTCTTGGCCATTTTCATAGCATCAATTCCACAATCGCTCACCCAGAGGCCACAGGAAGAGATCAATCCAGCCACAGGAGAGCTGTAACCCAATCACATCGACCTTTTTCTCCCTTTGCCTCCCTCTCCTATTGGATCCCTCGCCGAGAGGCCCGCACAGGACCGAGCCAACGCCGGGAACACATCTCTAAGGTGGCTTTTGGGTCAATAATGTTGTCAGTAGGAGGTGTGTTTGGTGTGCTGAGGGGGTGTTAAGAGAGAGCCATGGTTAACCTGGAGCTAAGAATTAGCAGGTATTCCGGGAATCTGACTCAACACTTACCTGGATCACATGACCTGCGTTCCGGGAATAGAAAGTCAAATGGGAAAAGGGAAGAGATGTCTGTTTGGGGAGGGAGGTAAAGCTAGGGAGAGCATCAAACAGCCGAGCCAGGTATGGTGTGGGGAATCCTTTGGGCCCGGATGGGCTAATTAGGGTGAGCATTTGAGAGAGAAACACAGGTGTTTTAGCTGGAGCTGCTCGCCGTATAGAGTAATGGCTGCTCCGTTACCCTGCACACCCCTAGTCATTTGTCGCCGCTCTGTGTAGCCATGCATCTCGCTGCTCCATTTCCGTATGCGTTTCATTAATTCTTTTTATGCGCCTATTCATTCTTGTTATTTATTGCCCACACAATGTTAACACCATTAGCGGGAGACACAACCATGACTTTGCCTCTGTAGTCCTTACCTGAGCCATGGGGAGCCCAGATAATATGGTTTATTGGGTCAAGGTGTTGTGTGAGGCAAAGACTCAGGACAAGGGTGTGTGTGTGTCTGTGTGTGATCAGGAGAGGAGCACAATGTGCACTTGCATTATACAGCAGAAAAAAAAGTACTTATTACATTGTAATTAACTATGATTGAAAAAGATTTTGTGTCACAGTGACATTTCAATATAAGATCACGCCAAAGTTCACACTTAACATCACCAAGTTCCTTTTTTTGACAAAAATTCCCTTTTCTCCATACTTTTGCCAGTTTAATAATGAATAGCACATCTCATGTGATATTTATGCCCACAAATCGACAGAGGGTTGAGAAAGAGGGGAAACGAGAAACACACACACACACACAGTGAGAAGTGCATACAGACAAACTCACTCAAGAGGAAGGATGCAAAAATGTGAGAGGCAGTGAAGAGAAGACACAGCGTGTGATAGGTGGAATGTGAGAGAGGGAGAGAGAGAGAGAGAGAGAGAGAGAGGGGCATAAATGGAGCTTAAGTGCTAGTGTTCAGGCAGAGAAGATGAAATAAGAACACTCAGAGAACAGAAAACACTCTCTTCGATCAGGCCCTGCTCCACACACTCATCCAGTGCTCACCTTAACTAAACCTTTAATGAAGAAATGCCTCTTCTGAGTCAGCAATATAGCAAAGTTTTACATTTTCATTTCATCTGCATTAGCAAAAACGAATGCTTACACTGCGTTCCACTCAGAGGGCAGCTTCCTAAGTAGGCAGCATTTCTATGGACTCAGTGAGGTGCTTTATTTTGGCCACATTTTAGACCAGGTCTATGTATTCTCAGTGTAGGCAATACCGCAATCACTGAAATAGCAAAACTTATGTGCAGTTAACCTAAAGCAAATTATCCAGCTAGCTGCTGTTCGGTATTATATACTGTTTGGGTTCATCATGTTCTCTGTAAAAAGTTTGTTACTAGGCTACAGCTTGCAAAACTTTGCTCTCCTGTCTGTTTATTCTGTTCTCAAGGACCATAGAGGCTAGCAAAGCTGTTATAAAAGCACAGGCTGAGGGAAAGGAGCAGTTCACAGTGAAGTAGTTATTTAATCACAATGTACCAGGTTAAAATACTGGTTAAAATCTAGTAGTTTTCTTGCCTCTAGCAGCTTCTCTTACGTGTAGAGGGACTGTCTCTGAAAGTGTTAAAAACAATTTATGGAAATAAGCTCAAATAAGCTAATATAAGCTAACTAGCCAGCTTGTTAGCCAAAAAAAAGAAGTAAAAGTAATTATAATGTTTACCTGGAATTGTCAGTATATAAAACACATGTTCCTTTTGGAAGTGGCCCATTCTTCCATTATCAATCCAGGCAACGTAAGCAGGAAAAAAATAGCTCCTGCTGGTTCGAGATTCATCCCGAGGTCATTTACTGTAGCATGTGATGTGTGAGTGACTAAATGATGTTCTGAACACAGTGTCAGACTTTTTTAAGCTAAAATGCTTTCCGACTGTTACATTTTAAGCACCGTGGTACTAAAACAACTGTATTCACAATGAAATGAAGCTTAAATGAACTCAGTTGGTAAAGCAAATCCCTTTTTATATAGATAGATAGATAGATAGATAGATAGACAGACAGACAGACAGACAGACAGACAGACAGACAGACAGATAGATAGATAGATAGATAGATAGATAGATAGATAGATAGATAGATAGATAGATAGATCGGCTATGAGTTCAGATTTAAGCAACAATTGTATGTTGGCAAATTGTATATATGATGCTGCATTGTACATATATATATAAACATGGTTTTGAGTTGTTAGAACCGTGGCTAGAAATACTGATATTGTTGGTTTAGGTCTTTCCAAAAACTTATGCCCTTGCCCTGCCTGTGTGGGTTTCCTCTGGGTTCACTGGTTTCCTCTCACCTCGTAAAGAATTGTCAGCAGATGGATTGGTTATATTAAAATAGTTGTGAATGAGTATTTGGGCGTATTCCCACCTCACGCCCATTGTTCCCAGATAGACTCCAGATCCAGGATACAGCACTTGAATAAATGTATGCATTAGTGCTTGCATGTACTGTATATGTATATATAATTAATTCTGATCTGTTAGTATACCGAAAAAAATCTAATATGTGACCTATATAGAGAGAGTGTTGTTATTGATTAAGCAGAGCGGAACATTAAACTGAAGCCGATCGATTTGAAAACTCATGAAGGATAAAGTTAGAGTCAGGGACGTGGTTAATGACTGTACTACTCACAACGAAATCAAATAAAATTCAACCACATTGTCCTTAAGGGCTCAAATTCAAACTTTTCCATGATATCAGGTTGTAATAACCATTGTTTGATTTTTGGTTTCGTTTGCAGCTTGCTCCATTTGGAACATACTTCACAAACCCACGTCAAAGAGGTGTCTGTAGAAAGAAACACATCAGACGCTCCTCAGCTGCACCTTGACTACAGTAACACGTTTAATTGACATTCAGTAATGGTGTCAAAAGCGCTAGCAGGCGCACAATTACGCCAATGAGAGGTCTGAAGCTTCCTCCAGTCGCAGGAGTTGTGACATCTTGACATAGCCCCAGCAGTGACACAGTGCTGATCAGTAGGTATTTCATCTCCCTGGTGAACACTGTTCATTTGCACCCCATAAGAGTGGGCTTGGGAGGGGAGCATCAAGCTGCTACCAAACTTTACTTTTATTTCTGAGTTCATTGAAGTCAGCTGTTTCATGCCTCTTCTACTTCTTCTTGTTCTTCTTTTTTTTTGTCATCACACCATCTGTAGTTTCTAGAAGTAACATTCTGGAAAGATCCGAAAATATCTGGACAGTTTAGTGCTGTCAGGAAGCAGCATTTAAAATAAAGACTTCTGGATTTGCACAAACAAATCCAAAACACAACCTTAATCAGGCAGAGGGTCAGCAGATGATATCAGATATTTGGCAGACGGGACTGTAATCGTGAACGAGAAAGCAAACTTGGGTGAAAACCAGAAAAGGCAAACATGAATCGAATGAGAAAATAGCAAATGAAAAACAGATCAGAACAAGTACTTATTGAAATCGTAGTCATACTGTGAGTGTGTGGTGGTGATTGAGTCCAAGTGTGTGTAATTAGCAATCAGGTGAATTTGGAGTTGGAGTCCATAAGGTAGCCATGTTTGTTGTCAGAGGTGCATTCTGGGAAATGGAGTCAGATACAGAATTTGGCGCTGACATGATAAGTATATATTCTGAATCCTGGTTTGCTTCACCGTCAAGTCAAGAGGCTTTTACTGTCATTTTGATCATATATATATATATATATATATATATATATATATATATATATATATATATATATATATAGCTGAAGCACGATGAAACAACATTCCTCCAGGACCCTGGTGCTACATAAATTTAATTATAAAATTTATATTCATAAGTCTTATCATCATTCACTTATGAATTCATATGAATTCTCCCCGTGCTTGGTGGGTTTCCTCCGGGTGCACCGGTTTCCTCCCACAGTCCAAAGACATGCTACTAGGCTGATTGGAGTCTCTAAATTGCCTGTAGTGTGTGATTGTGTGTGTGCCCTGCGATGGGTTGGCACTCTGTCCAGGTGTATCCTGCCTTGATGCCCGATGGCACCTGAGGCAGGCTCCCCAGGACCCGAGGATAGAGCGGATAATATAATATACATTACATGCATATGTGCAAACAGTGCAAGACAAGAGACCGTGCAAACAGACGATACCATACACTACAAGACAAATACATAAAATAGCCCCAACCAGTGTACAGATGTCAATTGTGAAATTAATTTCTTTTTAAAAAAATAGTCATTTTAAACTCACTCAACTCAATTTAAAGTTTGAGGTTACAGTAGCGCATGTTCCAACTACTAATCAATTGGAACGCGTGATTTAAACATATCCGTTGCTACTTAGAAGCCTGTACAACCTGCGATAATGAAGTGTCTGATCCTTCTATCACATTTATCATCAAGGACATTAAGCGAACTATAATCAGTGAGGTGGCATCACCTCAGGAGTGCTGAAGCTCTGAAAACTCTGTAGGTGAGAGGACTGGTGGTAATCAAAGATCTGGTATCACTTTTTATTAGCCCTGCACAAAGGTCATTCAGGAGAGCAAGACCTCAAGGTGCAGTAAAAAAAAAAAAGTGAGACTAAAAACAATGAGGTTTTTATTATTAAATTAGAAAGGTGTGCTTCCTTTCATGCAGTTCATGCATCCACACGTTCAGCATGAGGTCGCAAGGTGTTAAACAACGTGCTAGGGCAATGATGAAGTTATGCATAGAATTCCATAGGGTTATAGTGGCAGATGTTGTAAACACATTTGTAAATACACAGCCAGAGTTCCTTATGTTTTATCACCGTTTATGAATTGTTACTGCCATGGACCACACTTCCAAATACAGAGTAACAATTAAATAAGGAAATCTAAATACTTACTAAATAACTGCTTGCTCTCAGATACTAATGAGACTCGAAATGAGGAATTTATTTAACACAGGTGCACTCGGAGGATAAAACTGTGACAATAAAGAAGTGTTAGGATTAACTGTATAGCAAACATATATGTTGTGCAGCATTGTTCAGTTGTCTGATAAACATTTGGGTGTTTTCTAATTCTATTAACTTAGATTATATGAGATTAGATTCCAAGAAAATAAAGCATTTGTTTTAATTTACTTAATGTAGGGGGGGCTTGATGGATTTGGTGGTGGTGGTGGTGGTGGTGGTGGTGGGGGGTTCTGGTGGATTGGTGCATAGCATATTTGCCTCACACCTCCAGGGTTGGCGGTTAGATTCCCACCTCCGCTGTGTGTGTGTTTGGAGTTTGCATTTTGTCCCTGTGCCTTGGGGGTTTCCTCCGTGTATTGTAGGCTGATTGGCATCTCTAAATTGTTTTGGTGTGTGATTGTGCCCTGTGATAGACTGGCATCCTGTCCAGGGTGTATCCTGCCTTGTGCCCTGAGTTTCCTGGGATAGGCTCCAGCTTTCCTCCAACCCCAGTAGGATAAGCAGTGTACAAGATGGATGGAGGGATGTAAATCTATTGCTTGTTTAGATTTTCACATATTTGGGACAATTTTAATTGAAGTCATTTAAAATACAATGCTAAAATAAATATATGATGTTAAAAATTTACTTCTGACTGAAACCAAGGACTGGACTGCTGGAATTTTGTCATTTCACAGTTACTCAAAGCTGACGTGTCTGATTTGTTGCAGATTCGTAGTTTCAACCTAGCTCAGAAGCAACTTCATTATGAACAAGATTAGATCATCAATTTTTTCTGTTTAAATTGTGAATGTTTTACTTTTTATGTTCTTCTTGTTTTCTATTTAAAGATGGCAAATTTAAGGAAATCATGCAAACCTTTAAATGCAAACCTGCGAATCTACACAGGAAATCATGCCACACAAGTGATTCAGTAAACTGAGCGGGCAGCTTGCAGTAGCTGAAGTTCTGCACTATGGATACAGCTGATTAGTAAAAGTACTTTGACATGCACTCCGTGTTGCACTTGTGTTTTAAATTTCAAGAATTGATAGTCAACTATACTTTCTAATTCTGGGATTATCATTAAAATACGGGGCACATCTTGTGTAGACAATAAAATCAAAATAGCAAATTGAGAGCAAGCAATAATCAAAATGGGTCTAGTTATATTTATTCAGAACAACTCAGAACAATGAACATCCATCCATCCATCCATCTATTTTCTGTTCTGCTTCTGAGTCTATCCTAGTGCACTTGGGGTACAATATGGAGAACCCTGGATGGGGTGGCAACCCATCACAAGGCACAATGCCAGTAAGTTTACAACACATGCCTTTTAACTGGGGTAGGAAACACAGAGGACACTCCATAAGCACTGGAAGAACACGCAAACTCTATATACACAGAGCACAGGTGAGAATCAAACCCACACTTATTTTTAAGGTCCATTATTTTGTTAGTGTCATGGTTTTAGTGTCAGGGATCATGGTTTTACATGATTTATGTGTTATTTTCTATTAACACAGTATATAAACAAATACCTCAATCCGCATATGTGAATCTGGTTTACATCTGCAGCCAATGAAGCACATTAACCCATTTATAATTGATACAAGGTCAAATCTGCTATACATCATATTTGTTAAATAAATGTAAATAAAAGTGTAAAAGTCTGTTTGGGCCTTCTGCAGCTAATCTAGTATTAAATACACATATAAATCATTAAATACAGAACTGTTTGTTTTGGAATAATAGGTACATGTTGTGTATATTTGTTTTGAGTAGGAGCCCACTAATGCCACTCAGAGCCAAACCTAATCCCAACCATTTAGTGTTAGTGATGTACCTTATTTACCCGTAATGGCAGTGGTTGTATTGTCCATTTTGGCAATGAGTTTGATGTCCCAGCTACAACAGGTTGGAAAAAATAGAGGCTCTTCAGTTGGACTTCCAGCCACTCAACAGTAAAGGGACCTCATTTCACTCCAAAAGTGCATCACGCAGAAAGTCTGATCCATATACTCTTAACAGCACCAGGCAATATGTTGGGCATTCTGACATGGACTCCCATGAAAGGACGAAAATGTTTAATGTGGTTTAAATAAATGAAAAATAACAGTTCATATTGCTTATTGAATGTTATTTCAATTCATGATAGAAGGGGGGGGGGGTTTACGACCATTTTTAATACAACACCTACATATGGCATTACTTTACATCTGCACAGGTACATTTACATTTTTACCTTATTATATTTATTTTTATGACGCTCATTAAATTCAGTAAATGTTTTTCTTGTCAGAATAGATTCTGTCAGTCCTTCCACACTCCTCTGCTGTGGAACTATCAAACAGTCTTCATTTCAACATCTGAACATAAATCAAAGCGCTCTGGCTACGGCTTCCAAAAAGAACTTCCACAAAATGTCCATTTAGAGGCACAGAGCCCATGTTTGTCTGGTTAGGACACATGCCCAGAGGCTAGCTACCTCCCTTAACACTGGTGTTGTCTTGTACGGCAAGAAGAACACTCTGTACCCACAATTCATTTCCCTCTGAGTCACGCCACCCTGTTGGCGGCCTAGCCAGTTTGGCATTGACACGAACAGTCGCCCTGGGCTTTCGCTCAGCGTGAATGGACATCTATTTTAGCTTCTCAGTGGAACTGCCAATTCACCTGGGCTTTAGATCTCATTTTACCGCCGTGCTTTAACATGCCAACGTCTGCCATTTTACTGACAGAATACTTCACCAAAGAGGCAGTCCTGTATGTTTCTCTATGTCCGCACATGTTTCTGACACCTGAGCAGATGTTTTGGTGGGATTTCGTCCGTCGGTTTGATCCTCAGCCACTATTCAAGAACAGCAACTCATCTTCCAGCATATATATACCTCATGATGATGAATCCAGAAACTGATTCAGAAGAAATTCTAACTACATGCTGAGTACAAATAGATCTGAAGTCTGCAGTTGCTTGTAAGATCATACTTGTGGTAACAGATGACTACGTTTGTGTAGAGTTTATTGTTTCATGTGTAATTTCAGAACTTTGCCCATATTTCATCTTAACAATAATTCAATCAATGGATATAAGCAGATTCGTAAATTCCTCCATTATTTATTCATAGCAGCGTTTATAAAACATGTTTTTTTTTTTGTTATGAATAGTCTGGGGAAAAAAAATGTTTGGATCCTTCTCATGCTCCAGAGTGTGTGTGTATATTTATGCACAAGAAGACTTATTCAAATAAACCTTGATTGATCAGCGTCAAATTACATAATGAGAATAATTTACTGCACTTTAATATTCCAATTATACTGTCAAGTTTAAATAGCTTATGCACACAAATTTAATAAATACTTACATAAACCAGTCATTTCATATGAACAGCATTAACTAGAGAAATAATAAATATGAAAATAATTTAAGAAAGAAAGCAAACACAAATCTATAAACTGAAAAATAAGACATTTAATTAAGAAGAAAAAGCAGCTCTATAGAAGGAGGACATGTTGCAATGGTCAGCGTATAAATTCAATCTGCTAGCCACTGCATCTTCTTTTAATGCTGTGCATCTAACACTTCATTAGAGCCAGCATTCAGTGACCAATAAGTGACCAATCTGGGAAGCTGCAATCTGCCTTTATAGCACTCTGTTTCCCTAGTGTGGTGCAGACCATCCACTTTCTTATGACACATGCCCTTCTGCTTTTCCAGCACACCATCGGGGAGGCGGCGAAGAATTTCTGGCTGAAAATCACTGAAATACTTTCATCCACATACACATGCGAGTATGAAAAGAATCAGCTTTTCCAAAACATCTGCAGATATTTTTGGTTCAGTTTGGTTTACACAAACATCTACACACAACTTTATTTAAAAGATGAATAAATGAGGCCCAATGTAATTAAAATATATTGTGTTTCCTCTCAGCCAGATCTTAGGAAACTGGCCTGTGTTACTCGCCTTTAAAAAAAAAAACTGGCGTTCTCGCTCACTCTATCCTGATCAGGGTCATGAGAGATCCAGGGCCTATTCTGGAAAGACTGGAAGCCAGCCCATCGTAGGGTAACATACAGTGTACACACACACACACAGACACACAGACACTGACAGGCATTATCTTAGCTAATCCACCTACTGGCATGTTTTTAGAATGTGGGAGGAAACCAGAGAATCCAGCCAGAAACCCATGAAGACCCAGAGAGAAAATGTACAGAAACTCCACACAAGCTCAAAATCGAATCTAGGATCCTGGAGCTGTGAGGCTGTGACATCCAGGACATGGTCAAGCGTCACCTGTGGATGAGAAGGATGATCAAATCGGCGTAACATGATAATTCTCACCTCTGTCATGTTAGAATGAGTTTACTTACATGTGTCTCTGTGTGTCTTCAGCTGTTCACAGACAAGAGAAAAGGTTTGGATAAAGAGCTTGTTGGTCACATGCATAGTGTAACTGTTTATTATATCTAAAACACTAGAGAAAATCATTACTAGAATCATGACCTGAGTAGTAGATGGTAGAGCCATTTCAAAAACCGTTTAATTCATCAACAACTATGATTGAACTATGATTATGGTTGTGTTTATATATAACACAGGGTCAGAAAAAATTAAACTGTGATTATTTTCAGCAGCAAGTCCCTATATTCAGGAGAATAAGAATTTTGACTTGACCTGAAAAGTACTGGCTTAATTTAGCTCTATTTAGCCATTGGGCTCTTTTAGTTGGGGGATTTCCAGTTCTTGGCCAGCTCCATTAGCTAACGGGAGCTCAGGAAAGATGGTGGTCAGGAGGTTAATAAGTGGATGACCATTCATGTTTACTATTCTCATATCCTTAGGGATCTCTGACGAGGAACTCATCCATGGTCCCACAAAAAACTCAGTGAGATCCACTCCTACGCAGCATAACGACTTCCCAACAGAGTAAGATTTAAGACCAGGGCCATTATGTTTCACTCCCTTCGCCTTGGAAAAAGAAACTATAGCACACATTTAAAGCTGGAGCAATGCATCAGCATTTCAGTTAAATGTGGATCAATGTATGAAAGAAAATCCTGTACACTAAATTAGTAAACACTTACATTAAGAAAATAGGATTAAGATGAAAATAGGAAAATAGGATTACGTTTATAAACCGTTTGAGGTTTCTGAAGTAAATCTTAAGCAAGTCCCAGGTGTATTATTGAGCCGCTGCATGTTATTGAGTTTGCTTTTCTTTTTATTCCATTCCAGTTTCATATTTAATATTCATAGTTTCATCCAAGCACTAAAAATTTTTAGATTAGCTGAAAGGTTTCTGGATGTTTTCTGAACTTTTGATGCCTGAAGGTTTTATATATAACATTCCTACAACACTGATGATGCATTTTTAGGTGTAGAAACACATATTTAAACATGGACACACCGTATGAGTAACATTCTACATATATTGTAAAGCAATGTACAATTACATCATATTTTCCAAACATTGCAGGAAAAGGGTGTTTTTTTTAGTAACATTACAAGCTAACCTTCTAAAAACCTGTCAAAAATATTCCAGAGCATTTGGATTATGTTCTCAGTTTTAAAACTGTGAATGACTCTCAATTTTCACTATCAGTTAAATTCAGTAGTCTGTCCAGGAAATAACACATTTTGAGAGTTATTCCTGTCTGTTCTGCTGGCTGCTATAATACAGTTCCAGTTGATCTAATATGTTTGTTTCTGTGGTTTTCCTTATATGGTTTAGATAAAGTGATGTACTGGGAGTGTGTGGAGTATGTGAATTTCTCACACACAATGTTCTGTCCTGATTCTGATCAAATTCTGTACAGTGGACTCCTGGCATCTCTCAAATCCAGTGTAACTTGATAAATAGTTGGCTATTTGTCACAATGTGGCGCAGCGCTGATATGCAGAAAGTCTCTGCCGTGGCCTCCCAGTGTGCCCTTCTGCAAAGCTCGGGTTCATGGGAATGGCTAATGGGAAGTAGTGCGGAGCCACTTCCCACAACCATGAAACAGCTGTAATCCTTAACCCCCCAGACAAACACACACGCACACACATACACACACATATACACGCATTTCACACACATACACATATATTTCTGTCAAATATATAAAGTGTTTGGAGATTTATTAGTAGATCAAAATGCAAAAAAAAAACAATTAAAAAGACAAAGCATATGGTACATACAATACATATAACCTAAGTCATGCTTTCACATTCACAAACATACACACACACACACACACAAGCCTGAGCATGCTCTAACACGGGTGCAAAATTTATGACGCTTCCATTGCAGTGTCCTAGATCGCCTCAATGCATTCATCACCTGAGTCCTGCAAAGGAAGTGCTGAGGCCAGTAGTCGTCATATGGCCTTGCTCTCACTGCACCATGGTACTGCTGATAAAATAAACAGTACTGGACTGGGAATGATGGCTAAAGAGCCGTCCTTCTCTCTCTCTTTCTCTCTCTCTCTCTCTCTCTCTCTCGGCTGCTGTGCTCTCAGCGGGGCTGTAATCCAGAGAATTGGGTTGCTGACTTATATGAAAGGAGGTCGAGGGTTGTCTGAGCACTCACATCTCCGTGGACTAAGGCTGAGGCGGAGATGGTTAAGAGGAAGTGGTCCCAACATTAATCTCATTAACTTCAGCGCCGTCATCGCTTTGCACCCTGATTATTGTCTGCTCTAGCTCGAAGCATTACGCACACAGAGCTGAGCATTGGAGCGTGTGTGAATGTTGAGTGTTTAGGCTTTAAATTCTTTATAACTGCGTTCTGACATTCCACTATAATCCAGATTGGATAGTAGTTCTGATATCTGTTTAGTATAATGTTTGTTTAATGTTTGGGGTCAAATTTGCATGTAATATGTACCCAAATGTTTTTGTTGTGTGTGTGTGTGTTGTTTTAAATAATAATAATAAAACAGTTTAAAAAATTCACCTCTTTTAGTTACAATAGTTTGAACGACTTTGGCAAGCTAGCTTTACCTGCTAGCTAGTATCAAGCTCACAAGCTAGCAAACTTAAATCATCCTGTCAGTGCTGGGGGAAAAATTCAGTCAATGTTTCTAAGTTTATTGACTAATTTGTTCCTTTTCTTTTTGAAAACCTTTTAAAAAACGAGTCACTGGTTGTTGCTAAATGTTTAATATGAGACTTATGTGTTTAAAAGACTTCACATGGCTAGTAAGATTACTTATTGCTGATAGTTTTTTAGCTAGCTAGTAAGCTGGCTGCTAGCTAGCAGGCAAATCTCTCAGATGTTGTGGCTATGCATGCTTTAAACAAATGACAAATAGTGTGCTAGCATTCTTAGTATAGCAGCACTTTAATAACTAAAGAGACGCTAGTATAAGATGTATAAGGTTTTGTGTTAGCATCATTAGTTATGCATTAGGAATGCTAACATTTCCATATTAGGCACTACCTTCACTACCAGCTGTAAATTATCTGTTGTTTCTCTAACAATTTTAGACTTAGGCAGTTTTTGGTTCATTTTAAGTTGCTATATTTTTTCGTTTGATGTATTTTTGCCCAGTGCCGGCTGCAATAAAGAACTAACAGCATGTAAGAGCGAAATGCGAGTGCTAAATGATCAAATTGGGTCAACACAGCACACCCTCTGAAACCTCTAAAATACCCTCTCAAAAGCAACCTAAGCATATTTATCAGCTGAATTAAAGCTGGTATCAGCTCTTCTGCTTTCTTTCCTCTAAAAAAAATAAATAAAGCAGCATCTGTCCACTCTAATCATTCACATCTCTGACTCCTAGGTGCACGATCTCTCCAAACAAATATAGTCGAGACATGAGACTCATCTGAGTTGTGTCATTACCGATGGTCAGCAGAGAGGAGCCCCGATGCCACCCAGCGTGAGTTAGTCACAGCTGAGAGAACTGGAACCGAATCCCCTGCTGCGAGTGACGTGTGTATAATGAGAGTTGAGGAGACTGAGCTGCACATCCGGCCTGAGTGCCACAGGCTTGAGGCAGGCTAAGGTAATTGAGTAAACTCCATCAGAGGCAGCGAGTGACACTACAGCCCTGAACCCTGCATGTTGGAGATCAAATGACAGCAGGAAGTCATTTAGCAGTTGTATTATATAACAAGGAGGTGGTAAGACCTGGCTGCGAACATGGTGAGCTCGTTATATTATGATGTGTGATGACTGGCTGCTTCTGTGTGGATACACACAATATGCCTCTTTATCAAACCAAAAACTCCACACAAGCTGTCCATTTCATTCATTCTTCTTTATAAAGCTTTATCTTGGTTACAATTATGGTGGATTCACAGCCTGTGCTGGGAATACTGGACATGACGTAGGAATATGTCTTGGAAGGGATCTCTGGAACCATGGAGATAGGAGGATAACTCAGAGGAAACACTCTCAGATTTGTAGAGAACATGCAGAACCTCCTACAGACAGCAACCTGAGCTTGATGAGCCAGAAGCAATACAATCATCATGCTGCTAACAAACCTTCTCAGAGGAGACTATTTTGTATGGTTTAATAACCAGGACGACATTCTTGACGTCCTTCCTGATGTCCAAGGGTTCTCCAAGGGTTCCCCATTTACAATACATAAGACCAACATGAAGCCAAGTGTATATGTTGTATGTATATATATGCTCTCAGTATTGTAGCTTATATAATTTATTTTTTATTTTTCTTCATGACATTATGAAGCAGACCAAAATGTACACCTGTGTTAAATGATCCAACTTCTCTGGGCAGTGGCTTTCATACACCTACACTTGATTCATAAATTTTGACAAAACATAAATCCTTTCCAGCCATACCTTAGAAATGTCACTTTGAAAGAGTGATATGTTTATAGACCATGGAGTGTCAGATTATAAATGCCCATCACTGAAATCCTTCTAAAAAAGCAGAAAATGCTTGAGTCATGCAGCGTTTTGTTAGCTCTGATGTCAGGTCCACCCCTCACTTGCATGCTTCCCACTTCTCACAGTTTTGGACATGTTAGCGTCTAATAGCATTTGTCTAACAGCATTAGTTTGTTAAAACTGAAGGCAACACAGGCAGCATTCCTGAGAGCAGAAGACTTAATAATCTCTTCATTCTGGCTCTTTAATACCCCAAGAGGTGTGCAAGTTCTGCTTCTTTTCCCATCATATTGTTTGCATGAAAGGAGCCTTAAGGTTGCGCTGCCTACACGTGCACACAAAACACACACTTTCTCATCCAGCAGCAATGTGGCATCAGACATGGAAGCTAGGTGAGTCAGACTCTGAGGTGGGTGGCATGAGGCTTGAGTGGGTGGATGAATACACTTCCATCCCCAGGAAGCGCTTGTGTCAGGACATAATCCTGATACGCACATCAAAACACCTCAGCCTACATCAATAATGTCTTTGCAACAGGTTTCATTGTGAATTAAAGCTATTAGACGCCTGTGTATTAGCCTTAATTATAGCAAATGAGGAGGCATCTGGAGTGTGAAGCAGGAATGAGCTGGAAACTGAAACAGTTCAGAAAAAAAACTGAAGGCTGTAATGCAAATATCAGTAAGAAGTACATAGTTCAATTTTCAGCACAAAAAAAAAATCCCCCATTTCAGTTTCCATCGAGATTGGAATTGCAAAATCCTTTAAAAAGAAGCCTAAAAATGTCTGGCTTCATCCAAAAGCACAGACACACAAGATACACTGAACTGGAGTAAATAAACAGCCTGTACATTAGGTGTAAGCTTCACAGGATAGGATGTAGAGAGAGAGAGAGAGAGAGAGAGAGCACTGACAAGTGAAATGCAACACATTTTATATTTATTCGAGTCACAGGGATGACAGCAAGAGTCACAATTAAATCAACTTGACAATGCATGTGCTAACCTTTAGAGGTAAGTAGGCCCTTTCTCCAGCAGTGAAATAATGATGTATGTCCCGGCCCTTTTTGTAAGTAAAGAGACTCGAAAATGTGCCCTGTAGTGATGGATTAACAGGCGTGTGATTGTTACGGACAGAAATGTGCTCTGACAGGTTAAAGTGACTAAAGCAGGGGAAATGCATCAGGCTAATCTTTAGAGCATGATTAGCACATAATGCAGCTGTCCTAAAAAAAAAAAGAGTAATTCACCACAGTGAGAGTGAATATCTTGAGGCCATGTAATTTTTCTTCCGTTTTAAAAACATGGACGATAACGGCTCAGTCTGTGAAAGCTCCCTCTTGACATTTCAGATATGAAAAGAATAAAGGTCAATGATGGTGTGTAAGCAGCGATATCAACTCGAAACTCTTATTATAAGTCAGATATGTCTCATATGCTTGAGAGCTTGTATGGGATCATAAAGACACTTTAAAGACAAACGTCTTTCTCCAGCTCTTTTATTTGTATGTATGCAGAGTTCAGTCTGTTTTCTAATGAGTCATTGTATTATTACCAGAGAGAAATAGATGGCTAATAAAAATGCATGACAGGGAAAAACAACCTCTTGGAATTCCAAGATATTTTCTGTCTTTTTCTGAATATTTTTTTCTCTGACATTAGTGCTGATTGCAAGACAAATTACAGGTTCGTATGTTTCTAACACATATTTGTATAATAACATCTTTGACAGGGACTTGTATGATGGATGCTCCACATAATCTAAAATATGTACTCTGTTATTTAACAAAGAACATTTCTAACATATGGTGAAGTTTTATTATAAGGAGATGTAACATTTATGTGAGGAGTTTCCAGTGTAACTAACACTAACTTTGTAATGAGCAGTCGGTTTTTCACCACGGGGAAGTCTTCAGGACAGAAAACTTTGCACTTTCCACTTTCTCTAGCGCATAAACTGCATTTTTATTTTTATCCTATTAACTTCTGGAGAACGCTTGACTGAATGTTTGTAACTGCTTTTACTTAACCGGCAAAAGGAACTAAGGTCTCGTTGAGGTTCTGCAACATTTCAAGAGCTTAAAGCGCCATGTTTCATTCAATAATAAATAAACAATTGTAGGATTAAAGAGTTTGTGTACTGATATAAAAAATAAATCAACTTTAGGATAGAAAGAGCCTTCCTTATCCTTGAGTATTTTCCTGTAAAAGCACAATATGAAATCGTTTTATTTTCTTCTTAATTATATACAATCACTGCATAAATCTTAAAAATATCACCTTTAAATATTTTTATAACATAAAAATACCACATATAAATATTTTTATTACATGATAATATTGCCTATATTACTTAGAATATTAAAATCACAGTAGGAGCTTAAAAAACTTAACTATACAAAAAATTAAAATTAAATTATAGCGAGCTAGAAACAGGAAATATTTTATATGAAATATGAATTCACACATACATATAAAGGTGCAAGGAAAAGGTACACACAAATTGCAATTCCTGATACAAATTGTTGTGTGAATTGTATGGTTATTAAAATGTTAATAAACATGAAAAAACAATCGCCTGCTTTATGTTGGTCTGTCACCGAATGTGTATATTATTTATGCTATTACTTGTTCTGAGGAATATAATGTCAGGACATTTTCTTGGCAAAATTGCTGAGTTGGCACTTTTTAGCTCAGTCTGTGTAGCTCGCCTGTGCCCTTTTCAACTTTTGAGCACTTACATGGGAAAATGCCATTCCTCTGAGCACATGATGAAAACATTACCTCGAAGAATGACCCTTTGCCCCTGACTGCTGCAAAAAAAAAGGAAGTAAAGGAAAACATTTTAGGTCGCAGGGAAAATGGCCACTCCTCTGTGAGAATATGTACAAAAGTAAACAGCTGAATGTTTTTGGCTGGCTCTGTTGGGGTTTCAGCCAATCACATTTCCATCGACTTGCTGTATGGATAAGTGAGACAAAACGCACAAAAGATTGCCTTTGCCAATTAAGTTAATGTCACAATTAACTTGTCAGTCATTTGTCGCATTTATTGTAAAAGATTAGATGTAAAAAAAGGTTTTAATTAATCTTTAATCAGTAGGAGGTTCATGTAAATGAACAGTTTATGGCCCCTCCCATAAATTAGTTGTTTTGATTAATGACATTCATGACAAAGGAATAATTTCAGCCTTCATTAGACTTCGCTCGATGTTGTAGTGAATGAACCGAGAGCGTGTATATAGAGCCTTGCTATTTGTTTAATATTTTAATATTCCATACATAATTACAGAGCGCGCCGCTACACATGACTTTGTAAACATACATTTACCCTCTAGCCAGGGCTCGGTGTGAAGGAGAATGTTAGGACATGTTAAGAAATGGCAACAAAAAAAGACAATCCCCTTATCCAACTCCTTGGTTTATTGTTGTTGTGCATAATCGCCATTACGGATATTGCAATTGCAATTAAATTGAGGTACACAACATGTTGCTGAGAGTGTAACAGACTTGATTCCAACTAATAATCAAGTAAGGATCGGCATAACAGGTAGTTCAAGTCAAGACAAGAAGCTTTATTGTCATTTCTACCATGTATAGCTGATGCGGTACATAATGTAATAAACCAACGTTTGTACCAATGTTTGTAAAGATATATATATATATATAGCATCATGACAGTATGAATTGTGCAAAAATGCAGTAGCAGCAGTTGAATTAGTGCAAATAAGATGTAAACATTTATAATGTGAGTCAGTTCACACAAGGGAGTGTGTGTGTGTGTGTGTGTGTGAGAGAGAGAGAGAGAGAGAGAGAGAGAGAGAGTTGTGAGGGCCTGAATGCTTTGGTACCTCTTTCCACGGCAGGAGGCAGGAGGGTGTGTAAGGGGTGTGTGGGGTCATCCACAATGCTGTTGGCTTTGCAGATGCAGCGTGTGGTGTAAATGATAGAGGGGAAAGAAACTGCAATGATCTTCTCAGCTGTCCTCACTATCTGCTGCAGGGTTCTGCGATCCGAGACGGTGCAATTCCCAAACCAGGCGGTGATGCAGCTGCTCAGGGCGCTCTTGATGGTCCCAGATTTTTCCAGAAGTTTCCAGATTTCAGAATATTTGCACTCCATGGTGTGAAACGTTTTCATTTAATTTCACACTAAAGCCAATTTACTCAGAAATTCAAATAAATCCACACAAGTTATTTGTTCCCAAATTTTTCATTTCCAGTTGCCTAGTAGGATCAACAACTATGGTAAGAAATTGCCTATGATATGTATGTCTATTCACAGATGGAAACTCTTTTCTGCAAAAATGCTGAAGATCTATCAGTTTGTACTCAGAGACTTCAAGTCATTCCACAGGTTTTTGATAGGATTTAGATCTTGGTTCGATCAGGGACATTCAAAAAAGTTTATATTCTTTGTATTGTGATATTTGGAGCTATCTCTCTTGACTAGAGCTCTGTTCCCAGCTGAAAAGAAGCATAGCATGATGCTGCCACCACCATGCTTCCACCATGGTGTTCATTGTGTGATAAGCATTCTTGCTTTTGTGCCAAACATATTTAATAATGAGATTTGTCCACATGGATTTGGCAAAATGTTGGCAGGCTTGGAAAGGTTTTTGGTCATGAGAAAGGGCCTAAATGTATGAAAAATACAAGAGATTGTTGTCTCCTTGATAAGACTTCTTGTCCTTTAGAGAGAATTTTTTAACTGATACATTATACATTTACAGTATTTGGCAGACACACTTACCCAGAGTGACTTACATTTATCTCATTTATACATCTGAGCAGTAGAGGGTTAAGGACCTTATCTAGGGCGTCAATTTGGGCCCAGCTTGGCAGTCCTGATACTTGAACTCATGATTTTCGAAGCCAAGAAAATTTTACAAAAACATCTGATCTTTGTTTAATCAGGTACGGTAATTACTTTTGAATATGAGTTTGAATGTGATTGGTTCATTCTGAACACAGTCACATTTTCCTAAAATGTTTTTTTTTATTTTCACTTGAATTTTTCTGGTTGCCTTATCATGTCTGTAGACTTTTTGTGTCCACTGTAGTGTGTGCTTCCAAAATGAGAGGTTTGCCTCGGTACACACATCAGCTGAGGATTGATCTGGCTGTAGAGTATACAGATTAATCAGTGTGCATGGGTGGCAGATGAACTTGA
The DNA here is from genome assembly GCF_019097595.1 of Hemibagrus wyckioides. Lineage (NCBI taxonomy): Eukaryota > Metazoa > Chordata > Actinopteri > Siluriformes > Bagridae > Hemibagrus > Hemibagrus wyckioides. The sequence goes on from NC_080731.1 coordinate 11,150,641, forward strand.
ATTAGGAGCATGCAGGTATGTAGAAACACTGATAAAATCAAGCATGATAAAGTGCAGATGAGAGCTTTCACTTAATTAACAATGCACACAATACGTCACCTCATTTCTAAACACACTTAAGTTAAAACACTTGTCAAGGACTTTGTCAAAAGCTACATCAAAAGGACTATGGGTAGACACTGTGCTTATCCCTGAGAATGTAAATATTTATATATTTCCCTTAGTATGTATAATGCATGTTACTAGCTGAATATCTTGTCATTAATGCATTACATTAGCTGCTAGTTTTTTTAGCCTGGTCAATCATGAGTCTGGACAACCAAAACTGTTTACCCTCTTTCAAGTTTTTACTGGTCTTTTTATTCTCTCTCTCTCTCTCTCTCTCTCTCTCTCTCTCCTGATTGGCTAAGGCTCCTGCTGACAATCACAATGTAGATAGACTTCTTTCAGCTGTGGTGTGATAGTGTTTGGCATATGTGTAAAAATTCCCACTAATTTCGATCTGACACCCTTCATTTTAACCACGTCTTCTTTGTTAATGTTTTTTTGTTTGTTTTTTACCATTGCTACTAAAGGGGTTATTTTCCTAAACTGAAACTGTCTGTCATCCAATTGTTGTATTTGATATGCTACAAGAATAATAGATCAAGAAGAGATGAAGGGTAAGATCTTTCCCTTATGATATTGCATGAATCAACTCATTGTGAATCTGACATTATTATATAAAGTGTATCAACAAACACTGGAATATTTCTACTAGCTGTTAGAGCGATTCCACTTCACTTGTTTTCATAACTGAGGCATGCTTTACAAGGCCATAATTCATCAAGCACTGGCTTTTATCTTCCCGATTAGAGAGTGCCTGTGTTATTAGCAATGGGTAAATTGAGATGTAGGTATTATCTGCTGTGCATCTGACCCTAGGGGACCTGGCCTCTCAAAGAGGTGCATGTCAAACCCTGTGGGGCAAACAATAACGAGCCTGTCCTGAACCTGCAGGGGACAGGGAGCAGGAGCATCACCCATGTCATTTCGGTGTCCGCCCTAGCATCGAAGCAGAGGGGCTCCATCAAACCCCACCTGACAACAGTGACAGCGAAGGAGGTGTGGAATGGCACACTCGTTTGCACACCCGCACATGGGACTGGTATCCCAAGGAGCTGTGGAACCATAATCATCATCATTGTGTTGAAGATGTGTAATCATTGACTCAGAATGACAAACGGAGGCAACTTCGAAGTAGCACACTTGGTTTGGCCTCAATCGTTGTGGAGGAAGAAGAAGACTTTTGGAGGAAAGTCAAGAGGAAATCTGATGTAAATTTATGTGTTGCTGTTCATAGTTTTAAGAGTTCTGTTCATAAACCCATCAAGGTGTTTTAGTTTTTAGCAATAACAGACCACTGACCCATACAATGCTGTCTCCTTTTGGCTGCATATAACTATGTTAAAACAATGCCATGCATCACTGTGAAGGCAGCATTTAAATCCCCCAGATTCACATTCATCAGCACTGCACCAGCACCCTGGGTCAACACCGCTGGGATTTCGCCATGCAAACAGATGGGCCTTGTGCACAGGTATTATACACATAAGAGTGTAACTCCCAGGAGATCTTTAACTCCAACTCAAAGAGTTTGAATGCGGAAATATCTTTGTGCATGTCCTTGCCTCTTAATCAGACTATAGCACGTGCAGCACGGAGCTACCTGAATGTCCCAGAAGATCACACCTGATATCATATACTGTATTAGTAATTGACATCAGTTGGACATCTAGGGTGCCAAAACAAACTATTCTTTTTATATTAGTGTTGTTAGTGTCTACTACATGTTTAACTTATATGAACTTTTCTCCACTTTTCCATGCACAATTCAACATCCATCCATCTTCTACACATCTTATCCTACTGGGTCACGGGGAACCTGGAGTCTCAGAGGACAAGGCACACGCTACAGAATTTATAGATGCCAATCAGCCTAAAACACATGTCTTTGGACTGGGGGAGGAAACCGGAATGCCTGGAGGAAACTCCCGAGGCATGGGGAGAACATGTACAGTAAACTCCCAGGAACTAAACTCCCAGGAATCGAACCCCAACTCTGGAGGTGTGAGGCAAATGTGCCACCCCAATTCTAACAAATATTTAAAATGAAATATACTATAGTAAATGTTGAGTTTTTTTCTTATTGCTCATTTCATTGTTTAAATAAGAGATGGGCCTCTGGGTTGTTTGAAGGCAGCCAGTGACTCAATTGTTCAGATAGCCAGATGAAGGTAATGCCATCACTGTGGTCTGAGTCCAGAGAAGAGTTTTCATTCATGCCTTGCTAGAATCTTGAGAGCTGATAGGACAGGCCATGCCCTGCAAAGGGGATGGCATTCAGGGGAAGATGTATAAGGATCAAGCATTGCAGTCCAATCTTAAGTTGACAAGTGACTAACCACACTACTGAAGGGCCTGCATGGCAGGATTCTCCTGATGTTGTAAAGGAGAAACCTGCATGATTGAATCAGGTTAGCAAAATGAGGAGAGATTGATAGTTGGTTGTCCAGAACTACCGCACAGTTGGATACGTTGTCAGGTGGTGTGATCCGAGACTTATTCAGGGAGATCACATGATCTTGACATGAGAATGCAACTCCAGGGATATACAGCAACTCAGTCCTGCTAGGTGATGGGCTGTCATCCATGACAAAATATCTGCCTGACATGCTGAGATTGAAGCTGAAACTGAAGCATTAGTGTCAGAAGGAGGAAAGGATAGGATGAGTTGAGTGTCATCCACATAGCAGGAATATGAAAAACTATGGGAGGATATTACCTCACTGAGAAAGTTAGTATACAGAGAGTTTTATGAAACCCTAGAGAATCTGTATAGAGCAGATGTGACTTTACCTGTTCATATCACCTGGAATGACCGTCCCTCTAGATGAGACAGGTTGTGTTTTTGATTGGCAATTTTATCATTCTTTAGTTAGTCTTTCAAATTTATTTAAGATGCATATTTGGCAACTATTATGATACTGCATTAAAACAACAGTAGAACAATTCAATTTTATTTTATTTGTATAGCACTTTCAATAATGGACATTATTATGAAACAGCTTTAAATGGCATTCTGTCATGTCATTATGAAATGACATTCTCAATTTAAATTTATATCTATCACTAATGAGCAAGCCAGAGGCAACTGTGGCATGGAAAAACTCCCTGAGATGATATGAGGAAGAAACCTCGATAGGAACCAGACACAAAAGGGAAGCCATCGTCATCTGTGTGACACCAGATAATGAGATTGTAGTTTCCCTTCTATAACTGTACAGTATACAGTCAAGTGCAATTGTGTAACCAAGAGCTTTGGAGCAACTTAGAAATATGAACACCAAATCATTATAGTTTTAACATGACCTGTTTTAGGTTAAAGTTAAATCAAATTTACACAAAATGGAGTACAAAACTTATTGTCGCTATTGCCATCTTCATGATTTCTAAGTGGTACCATCCACACCAATCTCATGTGTCGCCAGTCTGTCCATGTGGTTCATCCTCAGCAACAGTGAGTGATCTCACAAGAAGTGATGAGACTCCAACCAGATGTATTGTAGTGCATCAGGATGAATCAAGCAGGTTCAGAGGTCAGAACTCTAAAACTGTACCAGTGTTGTTTTTTTAGACAGTAAAATTCTGTAATCAGTACAATATTGTCAGTATGGTTTTGCCAAATCAGAACTGCATTACCCATCAGCCCCTGTATATTTCCTTGTCCCACGTCCCTTACTTGTGTCCTGTTTAACCCTAACGAGCACCTGTGTATAAGTTCTTGTGTTTCAGTGTCTTTTTGTCATGCTTCTATTGATGCATTGTTGGTCGTTTTGCCTTCCACAGCCTTTCTCATAGTCTGTAGGTTTTCAGTTTTGGTTTAAGCTCTCAGTTTCTTTTGCACCTTTAAAATAAATGTCTGCACTTGCATGCACTGATTCTTGAATAAGTATGTAGACGTGTATACATACATTTTTACACTCAGTACAATGTGCTCAAACAGTAACAGCATGCATGCTGTACATATTAATTACTCTAACTGATGTCATTAATTTACTATAAATTCACTAGGTAGTTTTTTTTTTCTCTTACGATGCAGGCACATCATAGCAGCTTTCAAACATGTACGACTGTGTACGGCTGAATATGCAGTTCTAATTGGTGACTCTAGTCTTACAAGGTGTTTAATAGGGGTTAAAAGGTTTTACATGATCTGCATTATCCTTTTTTTTTTGGCCAGTGAGCAGACTGTATCGTGAATCCAGACTGCATAGCAAGATCTTGTGGCTGTCTTAAGCTCTTGCCAAGATATGGGAGATATATATATAACAGCCCATTAATATTTGTGGTCAGTAAAACTTTATAAACAAAAGAGAAACAGTAATTGATTGAACCTTTGTGATTTATTGCATACCAACACTGTGGTTTCGAGGAATGGCTTAGTGGGTTAGTGGGATTTTTTGTTGTTGTTGTTGTTGTTGTTGTTTAAAGCAACTCACTGGGTATTATTTTGACATATTTTTGGGTTTCAATATTCAGTATTGCACAAATTTACATACGAGGTACTTTATACCAGCATATTAAAATGCAATACGTTTGATTTGCCCATCCCTGTTGATGTGTGTTAGGGTGTTGAAGCAGGATGCCTCGGGATTGGCATAGGTAGCAGATTCCTGCTTCAATCAGGCAGCTCTTTTAGCTCTGCTTTTTTTGTATTTGCCAAGGAACATATGGAGAAGCGGTGAGATCTGGCTTCAAGAAGGGCTCTCTGACCTTCAAGTGGCACGCCGCCCATAGCCCGATGCTCCCACTCAACATGACGGGTGGATCTTGGCTGAAACCATGGCAGAGATAATTGCGCCTTGTGTCCATGTGAGAGAAAGATGTTTTTAAGGACCTTTTCTCGCAACATTTCCACTATACTGACAGAACAGGCGTAATCATCTCCACGAAACCAGTGGATTATGAAGGCTCCTCACTTATGGTCAGGACCATAACAAGACCTTGTTAAATCAATTTCCACATGTTCACATAAGATGACAAAGACTATGTGTTACATCTTCTCTGTGGACACAGGATATGTTCCTGTAATACATGATTAAGAAATACATACAATCATAATAACATTTTTATATTTTCGCTGCAATCAAACTGCAGGGTTTTAGACTGGGATAAGAAGCAGGTGTTTTCTCACCAGATGTTTTCATGCTGCATTAATCTAGCATATTCTTGTTAAATTTGTTCCTAAGTCTCAGTTTTGTATTGTCTATCTATTAGCACATCAAATATTGTCTGTGTACATAGGAATTCTTTTTTATAGTTTACATGATAAGGTGGAGGTGGAAACAGTAGCATCATCTTTGCTGCTTTTAATTGCCCATCTGGCAAGCTGTAGAACTCTCAACGTAATGGGTTGCAGTCAAGAATATATTTGCAGAGGTGCAAACATTGCTAACAAGAAAATCCAAGCAGGCAGAGAGAGAAAAAAAGCTGAATTTTAGAACAAAATTCTTAGCATTGTGAACAGGACAGCTCAAAACAGCTCAAAATGTTCATAAATAGCTCAAAATGAAAAAAAATTGTTCATAAACAGCTCAAAATGTTCATAAATAATGAACATTTAAAAAAAAATGTTGAATTGATATTTATCCACAACTTGCAGTAAGTGATTTATCTGAGTGTAGAAGATTATTTTAAGTGAAAATAACCACAAGTGTGTCTTACATTCCCAAGTGCTTTCCCCTGAGTCCAATTTTATTTGCAGAAAATCATATATTCCAGATGTCTTGGATATCACCATAACAAACAGTCAAACGTCATTAGTCCTAAATGTAGTTGCTGACGTCTTAAGACCTGCCTCCTTCTGAAACCTTCTGTGTTGTCTGGGTGCTTTTCTTGCTATAGTACCTTCACAATAGAGTTCTAAGACTTATGGTATTTTTAGTCTGTGACCTAGTGAACATAAGGATGGAGACTTCAGAGCATTTCTGTGAGTCGTTCTGGATAAGGGCTTCTGCTAAATGCTGTAAATGTGAACATAGCTGTTGCCAGTTCTGTATTTGTGTGAAACACACCACACTAGGCCTATTGTTTTTTTGTGTTGTTTTTTTTTTTTTCCAAACCAAATTAATTTATTTCAACATCATCCTAAGGCTAAGCTGGTTTACAGACTCACTACCATCCAGCAAAATTACCCTTTCAGCATCCATTATACTGAGAAACATTCACAGTACACTGAACACAACTAATGAACTCTTAGCCTGCAGAAAGCACCTTAGCAACTGTCATTCATGTGTGCTGTTTCTGAGAAACATCGGCCAGATATGAACTCTGAACTCGCTGTCTACTGATTCAATTTAGTAAGCCAGGATTGCAACTGTACTTCCAGTAAGAATAAATGTAGTGTTTGCAAGAAATACTGCTACTGCATCAATGTAGAACACATAGACATTAAATACACAAAGACATTAAACATTTACTACTCAGTCTCAGGCATGCTATTTACTACAGCGTTTCAGCTGATAATCATGTTGCTGTTCTGTTATGTGTATGAGTGAATATTGAATATTTAGGTGAAGGCACTAGTTGTGTACTTTATGATTTCAGTCACAGTTGCCTCATGCCATCATATCACCAGTAAATAACATTTGTTATGCAGGAAAGTGCCTGTTTGGATTTATTGTTATGGAGGGTGTATTATTGGACTTGGTTTTGATAGAGACTACAAGGCACTGTATAACTTGTGGATAAAGACGTCTGCTGAATGCTCTAAATGTAAAAGTGAATAATTCATTAGAAATTGACACGATAATATGATTCGTCTCCTGCTTTGCGTGAACCGTGTTTGCCGATGAAGAAAATGTGAACCTGATGTATTAGACTCATGAGTCAGTGGCTGAAATTAAAGGAAAAAAAGCACAGACTAATGTTTTATTGAATGTACTGCAGACTAGTAATTATTATTACTAGTTCTATGTTTTAATAAAAAACATTCTCCAAATAGCAAACCATTTGGCTTAAAAACAATATCCCAAGAAGTAAAGAATTATAAATAAATAAATAAATATATATATATATATATATATATATATAAATTAATCATTTTGAATTTATTTATTATATGTAACTATATGGTACAGGCTTTCTTTAGTGTTTATACAGGTTTGTATTTCTGACTCTAAAAAGCATGAAAAATTTATGCGTGAAGATGTTAAAATGGACAAGTATTTTGGTTTTACCTTTACATTGTTTTACCGAAGAATTGTATAAAAGAAGACAATATTTCAAACCTTAATGAACAATGAAGCCACTGAAGGAGTTGAGTCATATACATTACCGACTTTAGGAACCAAAGAGAGATAATAAACTCTGTTGAAATGAATCACTGCAAAGCATAAAATGCATGTTTTCCTCATGGTTTCTTCCCAGTTTGGTCACCTGCCAATTCCTACCCATCAGTCAGCTCTATCACATGACAACTAGCAACTGAAAGAAGGCTAACGTGCTTTCTCTGAGACATGCAAACAGCATTATTATGATATTCTGCTCATGTTGTGTCACAGGACACAGTAAGACCCTCAGACGAAAGCGCTAGCTACCCTCTTCCCTATACTGTACATGAACACATGATCGGCTAGTGATGCTGCGATCGACAGGACAAACAGGGAAGACAGTGTGGCCAATTTTGCTCTCTTGACTCCTTGCCACAGATAGCTATGGCATTGAACTCATAGAGAAAAATTATATTAATGTTGACTAATTCATTTAAGAAATATTTTTAAAGTTTGTGCTTCTGTATGTCTGTTACAGATTTTATTGTGTTATTATTAAACAGGATCCAGTTTAAGCTTGAAATATGTAGGAAAGAGCATGAGGTTATAACTGAGGTTCATTTACTCTTCTTAAAATATAGTTTTCGATAACTATTATGAATTATTCAGTAAATCGAGTGTAACTAATAGATAATGTATGTAGTTACAAGAATTGTAAATGTAAGTCTTGACCTATGGCAGTTCCTGGGATTTTAGATCTTATTGAACAAGTTGAAAATAGTCATAAACAGATGCTCTGACGCGCTGTGTTTTATCCTGAATCTTTATGCTGAATGATATGATACGATGAATTGTATTACATGTATTTTCTTTGTTCTGTCATGTATTGATTTTTATCCTACTGTTTCCATAGTGTATGTGCTATGCTGTTATTCTGTTGTGTTGCTGTTATCTTGTTCAAGTGAATTTCTATAATTAGGGATAATAATGCAGTGTTTGTATCTTGACTTTAATTGCTGACAACTTAAGCTGAAACATCCTTATGGATAACTTTGGTTATAGCACAAGTGCTTGAACACTTTTTTCTTGTTGCTATGATTCCCCACAGCACCTTCGGCGTGGACCATGGCAGCACGTGTCGGCTGAGCAGAGGTCAGGATGAACCCTGTCATTGTGGAGTGTGGAGCAAATGAGAGGTGGTTATTAGGTTCACCCCTGGGTGCCCTCTCTCCTGATGAAAGCTCAATCAGCATCCCTGCCCTTGGATCCTCGTTCACACTCACAACACTCATGGCTAACACATCACAATTAAGCTGCAATTATCTTACACAAGAGAATCAGACCTCGGCTGGCCTTTCTGATCGTTGGCAGACGTGGCGAATTTGTAAAACCCGCAGCGTCTTGACCTAGCGCACCTCATTTGTTGCGGCGTATTCCATTCATCTGACATGCATGAGTGTTCAGAAGGATCTCACATGGCCACCACATATGAGCATGCTTCACATAATAGCTTTGTTATGAAGCTGTCAATCAATTTCATGTACAGAAAAGACTTGACCTCAGGCAAAGCACTGGGCCTAAAGGCAATGAATAAAGAAGTTATTGTTACTCCAGACATTTACTTAAAGCATGTAGAATCTCCATAAGACGTGCATACATCAGCCACATCCACCTACTCACAAGCAGCTGGTAAATCCTTGCAGGCGATGGCAGTATTAAACCTTTTTTCTTCTCTGAGCTGAGGATAGAGCTTTATTTGTGACTGACATGAAAATGTTCTCATATGAGGGTCTCCTTGGTAACCACATGCTTCCTCTCGAAGGCTAGTCTCAAATATTTAATCGCTTTAATCACCCAAAATTAACATGACAATTAAATCAACAACACAAACATCTAGGCAGGGAGTTTGTAATTCACTATCCTGCTTTGCATGGCTGATTTCAAGCTTAGGGGAAGAGGGAAAATGTCTTCTTTGATGAATAGAAAACAACAGTCATCATCTGTTATGTCTCAACCTGTGTTTAAAGCAAGATTTTAATGCACCAACTGAAAACCACTAGCTAACAATCATGCATCCCTTAGAAAGAAATCTAAAATTATTACCCTATTAGCTATATAGTTTATTGTCTTATTATCGTTATAGTTTCTCAGCAGTGATGTGAAATGGAAACAAAAGGAGATGTGTTTGGTCCCTTTACAATCGTTTTCTCCTGAGAAAAAAAAAGACTTTTCTTTTCTTCTCTGGAGATTCAAGAAAGGTCTCAACAACATCATGGAACCGTGTGCAGATGAATTATGTTCATTCAAATAGACTGTCACATTTACAAGGTGTATATTTGGAAATGTTCGCATTTGATATAGCATCATGTTTAAGCCCATTTCAAGAGAACTACACCATTCTGTATCTTTTGATAATTTAATTATTAGGAAGAATAAACCTTAGTCTCTTTTCACTGTGTATGCTAGCATTTGTATCTGTATTTGAAGAGAAGTAAACAAATTCCAAATATTGTTGTAGCTGTTAATGTATATTATACTGGTATATAAAAAATTACACGGAATATTCACACCTATTATTTCTTGTCCACGTTTTTAAAAATATTTAATGTGAGCCTTTTTAATCCAATAATGTTATACTGATATGTTAAGAACACCTTAAACATTTTAAATTGGATTTGGAGAAGAGATTTCAATTCTGTGTTAATCAAATATAAGCTTTCTTTCTTTTCTTTCTTCAGCTCATCAGCCAACACTTGAAAATCAATTTGAATCAATTAACTAACCAAAGAACGGTACACAAAAAGATTTTTGAAGAAAAAAATTTGTTTGGTTTAATTTTTTAAAGACTAATTAGAGATCAAATTGTCACATTTCACCTAGTGAAATTTAAAAGAAAGTTCATCTCCTAAAATCTCCTGAGATATTAAAGAGAAACCTTTCATTGTCCTCTGGCTTCTCGCTAAACACTAAATTGTGAAGTCTTAGATTTACAACTCAAAAACTTGGGGTTAGCTACAGACTATGCGGCCTTGTGCTCAACTTCTCCTTTCAATCTGACTTTTTTGTTTTTTGGCCTAGTTAACTTAGGCACTAATGACAAACATTCCCACTGCAGTGTTCTACAGTAGGCAGTCATAAATACTGAAAATGTCAAGTGTCTGCAAAGCCATCCCATTCAGTCACCACATGACTAGTCATTTTCTTGCTCTTCTTACTCCCCTGTGGTGAAAAAGGGCTTTGTTATCAAAAAGCACTTGGCCACCATATAAATAACCAGCACATCTACTAATGTCCACTGCAGTGTGCTGGAGAGTGCAATCAGGCCTAATGGCATTTGTTTCTGGCAGAACTGTAGGCTGCACAGCCAGCATCAGCTCTAATGTGTACCTTGGCCAGTCCGGGAATGCAGTTAGTTTGTCCAGTGCTGCCTGATGGAGGACGGAAATCAAGGCAATAATTGGGCTTGTTTATACTGAGAGAGTGGCAAAGAATCATGTTTAGGTCTTCGATGCTGAGAGCAGGACCTATTTCCAATGCTTGGCATTTAAGTTTGTCAAAGTGAGCTTTCATTTTCTACAAAGAGTAATTAGAATGTGGCGCTAGTTTTATTTATTCATCTGCCTAGAAAAATCCTAAGTGTGTAGAAAACTTCTCAACATCAGAGACTCAGAGTGATGAAACATCAGTCTCGCAGCATGCTTCAAAAGATGTGTGTGCAGCATGCCGCCTGTTGGTTTGGCACACTGTGGAAAGCCGATGTCAGCGTGTCAGTACATCTCAGGCTAGAACCTGTAAAAGTCCTAATTAAACATCCCTTCAGGTCAGATTTTCAAAAGATCACCTCCTTTGTGACAGCAGATGTGTGCCCTGTTTCACACAAATATACCGGAGTATTGAAGTGCGGCTGTTGAACCAAAATCACAGGCTAGATTAGCAGACATTATTAATAGAAAATAGAAAAAGTTAAAATACCTTTTATGGCCAATTGTCTGGTGAATCCAAAAAGGCCCAAGAAGTTTGAGTAGAATGTACAGATGAGGAGGTGAAAGACCTAGACAGATGAATACAGCACTGCTGCATCACTCTCTTAAAGTAAAGATGAAGCAAATGCTGATTTTCCTGAGCATTATCATTAGTAGGTAGTCTAACCACATAGTGGTTAATGTGGTAACTAATAAAGGCCACTTGCTTTCACTGCAGTGCCATTGAAACTCTTTCAGACAGATATTTAAAGAAATGGCCTAGAAAATACACAGACCTACCTCTGGCAGGCCATAAAAGAATGTGTTAGTTAGAGTTCATCCAGAGCTACAACACGGTTGGGTTTTTGGATCCCTTTATTTCTGGAACACTCCACCGTGTAGTGCACATCCATCCACTGGCAGGATTGCAGGATTGCAAAAACCACTAATTGATGAAAAAAGCAAAAGGAAGTAAACATAAATTGGTCACCCTGATGTGGGCTACCAGTGGATAATAGATGCTTTAAAATGAGATCCCTTGGTTAACATATGGTGAGTTCTTAGCACCTAATATCTGCTTCTAAAATATTGAACCTACCAAGTGTCTTCCAGCACTCTGAAAGTGGGCAACTCCTCCTGGGTCTGCTGCCCAGAGGCTTAAAACTTGTGGCTTAGACATACAGAGGAAATGACCTAAACCAGGCCAACTAAACATCTTGCTCTCAGGACCTGTGGGCACTAAATTTTGACCTATTTTCTGATTGACTGCTTTTTGTGTAGTTCACCAAGTGCCTATACAGCTACATACACAGAGTTTTTTGCATCATTCTGAGCATGCAGGTCGAGCTAACACATCACAGCTAGGCTCCACAGGGATCACCTGGTCATGTGCTTGTCCTCCAAGACACAAAAAACCAATGAGTCATAGATTTGGGTGGAAGCCAGGGCAGATCCATTGCTCTGCACATGATACGGCAGGAAGAGGTTTTTTGACAAATGCCTGTGTCAGAATTCAGTTACATTCCCAAGGGCCGCTGTCCTATCATGAAGGCCAGTGTATAGAGTCAGTCTTTGTATTTGATGCCTGTGTAATTAAACAGCATAGAGTAGAATGATACAAGTAGGTCACCTCAGAGGGTGAGAGCAGAGGAAAGATCAGAGTTGATCAGAATGAATGTAATAATGGACTTCCAGAGAGATATTATCATTAACTTTTCAAAAGATAAGCCCTGTGTTTGTTGATGAATGTACAGGATATGGTATTATCGGATATGGAAATGATCATTGTGCTATAAATGATGACACACCTAACAGGACGGATTCTTCTTGCAGGTAGTGAGGAGTGAGACAATAGTTATAATGGTTATAATAGCTATCATATATAAAGCAAATGGACACCCCTGCTCACCGAAATACCCCTACACAGTAAATTCCCACAATCCACCAAAAGGCTCACAGGGGCTTGATAAAGACATCTGTGATTCGTGGGTCATGTGAGCCTGAGGAGCCACGTGTGAGCAAGCGAGGGTGAAAAGTGTGGGAAGGAAATCAAAAGAGGCTCTTGAAGAGGCCCATCGGCTAGCGTCAAGTGCTCCAGCCTGCTGAATTATGAATAAGCCACTGATATCCTGTGACTGGGGGTGGGAGCGAGTACTTCCTTTCGGGCCAGAGTGGAGCTTGAATACCCGTGCATTATTCATGGCCCAAGTGCTCCTGTTAAAATGACTCGATATTGGGAGTCAAGTATGAAAATATTGCAGCCTTTTGTGGCAATAGACTTGAGAGATTGGCAACACAAAGGACCATGTGCAGGAGGAAGCAAGTGACAGATGTGTTTACTTAACTTTTGTTGTTCTTTATTGATTTTGTGATTTTGTCAGTTATGTTCGATGCTGCAACAGTGAAAAAAATCCTTCAAGCAAGAACTCGGATTTTGTTATTCGCATAATAAAACTTACAGCACAAACTGGCATTCATTTCAGTTATAATTCTTATATGAATGAAACCTCCTCAGTCGTAGCCCTCAAACATCATCTCTGTTTTATTAATTACATTTCTTCCCTTACATAAACTTGGGAAAATACTTTCAACACCTGTCTACAGACAGATCAAATCCCCAGGATTGGATTATTATGTGTGTCCTTTTTATATATTGCCAGTTTGCATGTGGTCAGGTGGATTTTGGGTGTCTGACAAGATTAACTCCAATTTGTGGCCAGGTCACGCTTAAGAATATCTGAACCATCACATTTCCCAAAAGCCCCAGCTCCCTTGCTAACTGTTAATCCATGTGTTTGATACATTAGAAACTTCCCCCTTTACTTTATTTAAAGGGGGGGGGGGCATACTGGAACTTCTGCTAAGTCTGTTTTCTTTTTTCTCTTTCCCATCTTTTGCAATCCAGAAAATTATACGAGAGTCCAGGGGATTTGTTTAATTGGGTTTAATTAGGCTTGTGTCAGGGCGAGCGAGACTGAAGTAACTTAGCCATAAAAGAACTAAAGAGATAGCACAAGCCCCTCCAGATGTACCCAGACTTCCTTTGCCAGATGCCTATGATGCTGACAGGCCAATTAGAAACACCAAATCACACAAAGCTCTCTCTTTTTTGGGGGGGATTTTTCCTCAGAGGTAAAATCGATTACCACAAGCTTGTGAGGACCTCTGCACACTTTCTCTACAGACATATCTATTACTCACAGAACTAGCAGTCGAGAGCCATAACTAACAGCACCATTGGTTAGGCTTAAGCTGAATTGTAGGTCAGAAAGTCTCTCCTTCCACTTGATATATCCCAGCAGACATCAATACACCCGCTGAAGAGAATTAGCATAGCCTCACGCTAGGCTTAGTATAGGATTAAGTGAGGCACAGTGCTGTGGGGTTGGTGGCTGGGAAGAGATGATCAGTTTCATATGCTTCCATTATGGATCATAGAAGCTTGGGATTGTGGGCTAAATTTGATGTTTAAGCCAGGGTAATGTAAATAGTAAAAACTTATAGAAGGACATTAAGGCAGCTAGAATGCCAGCACAGAAAATGGGGATCTTTTACAGACCACATCAACCATGTGTGGACTTTTGAATCGACTGCTGAACCCCGTAGTGCACACAATTATAATTGCTCATACTATACGGTTACAAAAAAACAGAACAATAACTCAGTGTTCAACAGCAGCATAACTTCATGCAGGACATGCAGATGCAGTTTCTGGTTCCTCACATGAACACTGGAAACAGGGTTACGCAAATGTTTGGATTTCTGGAGACTGTGTAAGGTTCTCCACATAATTATGCCTGTATAGTCTTACTGTAGTGTTTAATTTCATAATAGAGGACGTATTTTGAATATTTAAGAAAAAACGAGTGAGTAAATTCAGTGTATTTCAGTAATAATTAGCCTACAGAGGTGGGAAGGTTTTGCAGAGCATCACTATTTCTCAAGAAACTTGGTGTTCCTTTAATGTGATGTCTTTATTTATTATGAATTACATTTATTACGAATATGGATATAGGATTTGGTTCATGTAGAAAGGAAGGAACGAACAACATGTTACTGTAATTTCTAAGGAGGTACGATGTTAAAGCTACACAAGACAGCCCTGCAGAAAAGTAATACCCCACTCACAGTAGTACTTAAGAGAAGATACCAACTCTGACTGTGCTTCAATGACCAATTATTCAAATCCAAGATGAACTCAGTCATGGAACACAGTAATTACAGGCCAATGGCTGAAAAAATGCCACATGATGAACAGCTAAATAATAGCCTTGGATTCACAGTAACATTTTGAAAGAAGATTATCTATGTAATATCTTCTACCACAACACAGAGACAGGAAATCATCATCGTATGAACGTTAAGGAGCCATCCTCTTGTGAAAATGAGAGCAGAAAGGAAGCTCTGATCACGATTTTTCTGACTGAAGGATTAACGACATTAATATATTGTGGTTCACTGTCAGTAGATGAACCATGACCTAGTCTCTTCATGATGCTAATTAAGCATAGACCCAAATGGCTAGGTGTAATGGTTTATGCTCTAATTCATACATAGTAGCATATTTGGCATATATTTTTGGTATATACTTTTTGTTTATTTCTTTATTTGTGATTGGTTGGTTGGTTGGTTAGGGGGTCAGCATGATGGCTTAGTATTTTGCATGTTTTCTTCCCACCTCCAGTTGGAAAGTTCTTCCAGTTTATTTGGGTTTACTCTGGTTTCCTCCCATCAGTACAAAGACTTGCACTGCAGGCTGATTGGCATCTCTAAATTGTCTGTAGTGTGTGTGTGTGTGTGTGTGTGTGTCTCTGTCTGTAAGAGATTGTGCCTTTCGATGGGTTGGCATCCTGTCCAAGGTCTCCATATCCCTTGAGGATGAAAAAGTGCTGTACATGTTTACATGTTAGTTCATTTGGACTGTGCAGAAAACAGACCACTGTATCTGATGAACAATGATTTTTCATCACACTGTATCATACGTCCGACAGGTAAGCAACAGCAAGAAGTCCAAAATGTTTTTAATTAAATTCCAACAAAAATATGAAATAGTATAAAGCATTATAATAGATAATATATGACATACATTATGTAGCCTACTTTAGTCCAACTGAGAAGAAAAGTGTGTTAGTAATAATAGTAATAGTAATAAATTATTAGTTGTAGTTGTGTTATAGGGAAGTGTTAGCTCAGTGGTGTTGGACTAATGATTGGAAGGTTGTGAGTTTGAATTGAAACCCAGCTACAGTGCTGTTGTTGGGCCCTTGAGCAAGGCCCTTAACCCTAGTTGTATAAAATGATAAGATAAATATATGTTGCTTTGGATAAGGGCATTGGCCAAGTGCTGTAAATGTAAATGACAGCCTAAACTGTAACACTGACTATATTAGTAACAAACTCAAAAATCAGTAGTTTAAACTGTACTTTCAGACAGAAATAAATAAATTATTAATGCCTTTCAGAATAATAGAGCCACCTTATCCATATGTATCTTCTCTATTTGTTTACAAAACAACAACCAGAAACCTAAACACTGCTACTGTGTAACTCTTAATATATTAATTTATTAAAAGTACCATACTTTAAACTCTAAATCCCTAAGCTATTAACTGGAGTGTGTCTACTTAAAGTTCACAGGTCAGAGTCTACTGCTGTTGTCCAGTCCGAAGTCAGATTCTCAAGACACATTCCAACACTTTCTATTATTCATAATCAAGCTGAAAGCCTCTGCCTGGTACACCATTTGTCCATTTGCATCCATAGTCAAGATAACTGTCTATTCAGTTCCTCATGCTGCATTTAAAAGGCTAGTGAATATTCCAGATCAGACCTCCTCAATTTCTCAGGCTTTATGCAATGAACACTTAATGATTTAGATCATTATCCTGTACTTTATAAACCACTTATTTGGGGAGAGTAATTAGATTAGATTTTGTAGTTGTGAATACGTTTTTCATTTTGAGCTATTATGTATTTTATGAGAACATTTTTTGTAATAAACAGCAAGACTAATAATTTGAAGTCAATAATAATGAAAATGGCTTTGAGGGGAAAAAAATAATTTTTGTGTCATTGTTTTCAGTGCAGCATTCTGAATAGGTCCAAAATTAATCATTACACATTATACATTTCTTTCAATGGATTAAATGTCAAATGGATCTTTTTGATGTTGTGTTTATAAGAGAATGTTCAGTGGCACTGGTTTAGGATGTGAGATGTACAAGTAGATTTAGTATCCTCCATTTCTTTAGAGCTAATTAGTCTCTACATTGAAGAGGCCCTAAAAAGTGAGTTTAAACTTCTGAAGGTCATAAATCAAAAGCAACTGCTTATCTAGATTTTAGCTTTAGGAAAGGTTTACCATATATCATTGTTTTCAATGTTTCAGTATTTTTATTATTCTATTTTTTATCATTGTTTAATGATTCTACTCGGTTCTTGTACTGTACATGTTGTTCTTTCCTGGATTTTTATTCCTGCATCTATCATTCATGGATGGATGGATGGATGGATGGATGGATGGATAGACAGACAGACAGACAGACAGACAGATAGATAGATAGATAGATAGATAGATAGATAGACAGACAGATACACTATATTGCCAAAAGTATTCGCTCACCCATCCAAATAATCAGAATCAGGTGTTCCAATCACTTCCATGGCCACAGGTGTATAAAATCAAGCACCTAGGCATGCAGACTGTTTTTACAAACATTTGTGAAAGAATGGGTCGCTCTCAGGAGCTCAGTGAATTCCAGCGTGGAACTGTGATAGGATGCCACCTGTGTAACAAATCCAGTCGTGAAATTTCCTCGCTCCTAAATATTCCACAGTCAACTGTCAGCTGTATTATAAGAACGTGGAAGTGTTTGGGAACGACAGCAACTCAGCCACGAAGTGGTAGGCCACGTAAACTGACGGAGCGGGGTCAGCGGATGCTGAGGCGCATAGTGCGAAGCGGTCGCCAACTTTCTGCAGAGCCAATCGCTACAGACCTCCAAACTTCATGTGGCCTTCAGATTAGCTCAAGAACAGTGCGTAGAGAGCTTCATGGAATGGGTTTCCATGGCCGAGCAGCTGCATCCAAGCCATACATCACCAAGTGCAATGCAAAGCGTCGGATGCAGTGGTGTAAAGCACGCCGCCACTGGACTCTAGAGCAGTGGAGACACGTTCTCTGGAGTGACGAATCGCGCTTCTCCATCTGGCAATCTGATGGACGAGTCTGGGTTTGGCGGTTGCCAGGAGAACGGTACTTGTCTGACTGCATTGTGCCAAGTGTAAAGTTTGGTGGAGGGGGGATTATGGTGTGGGGTTGTTTTTCAGGAGCTGGGCTTGGCCCCTTAGTTCCAGTGAAAGGAACTCTGAATGCTTCAGCATACCAAGACATTTTGGACAATTCCATGCTCCCAACTTTGTGGGAACAGTTTGGAGCTGGCCCCTTCCTCTTCCAACATGACTGTGCACCAGTGCACAAAGCAAGGTCCATAAAGACATGGATGACAGAGTCTGGTGTGGATGAACTTGATTGGCCTGCACAGAGTCCTGACCTCAACCCGATAGAACACCTTTGGGATGAATTAGAGCGGAGACTGAGAGCCAGGCCTTCTGGTCCAACATCAGTGTGTGACCTCACAAATGCGCTTCTGGAAGAATGGTCAAAAATTCCCATAAACACACTCCTAAACCTTGTGGACAGCCTTCCCAGAAGAGTTGAAGCTGTTATAGCTGCAAAGGGTGGACCGACGTCATATTGAACCCTATGGATTAGGAATGGGATGTCACTTAAGTTCATATGCGAGTCAAGGCAGGTGAGCGAATACTTTTGGCAATATAGTGTATATTCTTTGACGATGTCTAAATGTTACTAAATGCTTTAATTACATTGTGCCACAATAACCCTCTTCTGAGTGAATTCCCAAAATCCCCAGTCTTTAACCATGCCCAGTTTTCTGTCACCTACAACTGCTCCATTTCACTGGCTTTTTAAGATCTCATTAGAATCTGCATACTGTGTACTCCTCATGCTCACCTGCTGTTTGCTATATCTTGTTGGTTTACTCTTTGCTACTCATGATCAGAGCTATATTGTATTTTATTTCATTTATTCTGCATATGTATCTGCAAGTCTTGTTCAATCCAGACATATCATCTTTTAATAGCCATAACATTTTCTTTTCATGTGTCTGTGCTAAAACCCATTAAACCAGGTGTGCTATTCGGTATGGCCAGAAGGAGAAAATTCAGGTCTCAGCAAAGGATATTCTTGACCCCAGATTCAATCGAGACTTCCCCCATTCTCACCTTGACAAACCTGCTTCTTGTCCTCGTGGTCATTCTTGCGTTCAGTCCCATCCTTATTCTCAGGGAAATCTAACTGTTACAATATCAAATCTGAATGCACTCCCACTTCCCCTAGTCAGGGAAAGTAAAAGTGATTGAATTCACTGGCTTTCTAATTGTATGGAGGTCTGGGAATACCCATCAGTCACTTATCACTGCAGCTGAATTGTGTTTTTTTTTCTGAATTTCTACCTTTAACATGCTTTGTCACTTCTACGTTAGCAAGAGAGAAATATGTTTCACTAAAAGAATGTAAAGAAAAGGGTTTTCATTACTTATGCTATATTCTTGCAGTACTTTAGGTACAGAGGCAGGTTAACAAACAGAGGCATTAAAATAGTTTTCCCTGAGATTTCTGTCAACCAAATGACTGCAAATGTTCTATACCAAGTTTCTGCATAAATAATTACTGATCTAAAAGATGATAAGTGCATTGATGACAGAATGAGCATGAATGTTGAAGCCTTGGAACGTCATCTCATTTGAGTGGTGTACTATTAAGGAGCTGAGACTAAACGGACTAAAGCACTGCTGCATCACTCTCTTTTGAGATCATGTAAGGTCTAAATTTCACTGACAAGACTGTCAGGAGGTAGTCGAAACAGAAACCTCTTAGTGAAAATAGATCAACAAGTTGCTGAAAGAAATTCACACCAAATAATCAATTCATTATGAAATAAATCTTTCATGCTAGTGATCACATTTTGAGTATGACTACTGATATCCAAGTTGTTAAAGAAAGTTTTTTTTCCCTTTAATGCTAACTAGTTAGATAGGTAACAAGAGAGGAATTTTCATAAATGCTTCTTTAATTTAATTTCCATTTCAGCAATTAGCACTGTAAAGACTCAGGCAT
This sequence comes from Hemibagrus wyckioides, assembly GCF_019097595.1. Taxonomy (NCBI): domain Eukaryota; kingdom Metazoa; phylum Chordata; class Actinopteri; order Siluriformes; family Bagridae; genus Hemibagrus; species Hemibagrus wyckioides. Next base: position 11,170,617 of record NC_080731.1, read on the forward strand.
AAAAATATGCTCTACTCAATGTTTGATCATTACATTTCCTTCTCAGATATGAAGGAGACAAGCTGGTGTTGCCTATAGACTTAAAAGCGTGCGGTTCAGTATATGGACCCAAATATGAACTTGTGGGTTTTTTCTCCTAACTATTCACAGCCATATGTTTCTTCATGTCTCATCTAACGGCGAAATTCCTTCCATGTTTAAGAAAAACATCCATTTTATTACCTAGTGCTAGTCTGCAAAATGGTATCTTAGATGTGGCCTACCAAACAGAGTTTGAATGTGAGCTTACAATCAACATACACTTTGCTAAATTTCCCTGCACATATTATCAGATGCAGATCTCGCTTATTAAACCTGACCATCGCTTCAGCTGAGTAATACGGCTGGGCCTCCAGTACACAGTCACACCATTGAGACCTGTGGTGACCTGCGCACTGTAAAGGAAACAGCACATGTAATTTTGCAAGGCAAACGCACGCCGACCTGCACAGTGTCCTCAGAGCCCAGCCTTTAATGGCTACAACAGGGCCCCAATTTTGTTGTCATCCACAGGAAGCCTGCGGAAAAAACAACACGGACTCTTGACAGCCGTGAGGACACCTAGACTGCTATTATTAATAGTAGTGTTGACTATGACACTGAACAGACTGAGCCCTTGTATGGCTGCCTTTTATTTCCTCAATCCACCTCATCCCCCTGGTTTATGAAATATGCACAATGCAAACAGAGGTGGAGCTGATGCACAGCCCTGTCTCAACGACTACTAACCACTACATGTCCAGGGCTATTACTTATTTATAATATACACCAGGTAAGTGCCAAAATTGGCACTCGTTTTTATTCCCCCTCCCTCCCTGGTGCCCTGTAAGGGCACTTTTGTAATGCTGTGCTTGCATTAGGGCTCTGCTATAGCGATAACACACACAAGATATGAAATTAGTTACACTGTTCAGGGGCAAGGGCATAGCAATTACCATAAATATTTGGACACGTCATCAACTGAGACATAGTCTGAGGCCGACTGGTTGTTTTAATGAAATACTTTTTTAAAGCCCTGCTCCAGTTTCACATGAAAGGGACGTGGATGTTACTGTTACTCATTTTGAACTGTCCCACTGTTTAAATGTGTGTAATGAGAGAAAAATATCAGCTCATTTAGGTGTCTGGTGATTACTGGACCCTCTGTAACATTCCTTGACACAACAGATCTCACTTTAAATCTTTATATTAAGCTGTTTTGGTGTTTCCTTTTCCATGAACCAGACCAGATCTCATTAGAAGAGCTGCTTCAGAGCACCTTACCTTAGGTAATAGTAACAAACCTTGTTGCCATATCAACAAAGCAGCCTTCCAGTTTAGTCCACAGAGAAAGGCGTCATCAGCCAAATCCTTAACGCTGAGGAGTGAAAAGTCATTCTAGGTCAGAATAGGAAAAGCTGTTCGGCATATGCTAATTTGCTTGCCCTGAGCACACTTTCTCCTTTGGAAAGCAAACAAAGAATTATGGCCCCTTCACTCCATACAGTAGTGCCAGAGATTGGCTCTTCAAGTTGTCAGAATGCATCCTAACAACTGAAGCCCAAGGGCTCAACCTTTCAGCAGGCTAATACAAGACTCACACAGATTTGTTTTAATGAGAGTGATGTTTCCAATGTCTCTCTATAATACAAGCTCAGGTCACTAACCCTTATGACCTATTTTATTTAGTCCATTTTTATGTCTTATTGCATAAGTATTAGGAGTGTAATACAATTCCACTATATGTACGTATATATATATATTTCTTTCTAAAAGTGTTCCTCAACCCTAGATACATCAATCAAGTTCAATCAGAGTGTACAAAACCATTTTTTTATCCTAGTCATACACTACTTATTTTTGTTTGACGTTACCCATGATATTTTCTACCATTAACCCAATTTAAATGACCGCAACCCATGTAGTTACTAAGGATGCTATGAATGCATCATGCAGTGCAGACTTTGTTTGTCCCCTGAGCTTCATATCTGACTCTCCACATGAAAGTAAGAGCCTCCCACAAGAGCAATTTTTTTTTTTTTGAATCCCAAAGACTCTCAGTCTTGAAGGGCACCTTTAGTTTCAACCAGTGAACCGTTCAGGCAACCTTCCAAAAAGAAGAAAAAAAAAATGAATAGTGCACCTCATCCTGTATCTGTATTTGTAACCATTTAGAACGCATTATGTGTTCATTTTAAATCATTTATCATATATATTCATATTTAGTTTAAAAGATTCAAGATTTTTGCTGCTAACAAAAGGTTAAAAGGTTTGTACTGCTTGCCTCAACTTGCTCCCATCTATTCTTATGAACTCAGACTAATGAGGTCAATGTTATTAGATTTTTTTCATAATAAAAGATACAAATTCTAACCATGCCTTTAATCCTAATGTAATCTTCTGGAAAATTATATGTGTAATTTATAGATGCACCTGATCTTTGAGCAGTATAGCAGCTAGTCCCCCTTTAAAAAAATGTATAAAAGTATCCTTGTATAGCATATTCGGACAAAATGGTAAATGTGCCTCCAAGAAGCTTTAAGCCCCAGGCTTGTTTAAGAATCCTTAGAAAATAGTAAAGCAGCCACAGTCCTTAATTGCTTAAGAGGCTCTGTCTATGCTACGCTGTGCGTTTCTCACAATGTAGGTCAGTCTTTCCTCACCAGTCTCCTCCAGTCACTTCCAACCTCATGTCCTGTAAACTACTGAAATATGGAAATTCCACTGTAAGCCATTCCTTATATACATATACACAGCAATATACATTTATGTATTCCTCTCTCAAAAAACCCTGAATGTACTCTCTGCAATATATCTTATTGCAAATATTAAATATTAATATTAATAAATAATATTAATTATATATATTTGTTCAAGGAATTCATCCAAGTGAATATTTTTTTCTTGTATATTCCCACTTTTAGGAAAAAAAAAATTAAAACCCCAAAGTAATCATGATATTTAAACATATGTTAATTCCATTCACCAGTAAACTTCATCCTTAAGAAAAAGGCGCACTCCGTCAGAAGCTCTGCCAGGACGCTCTTAGACAGGATTCCACAACGCAACCCTCCCTGGGCAGCGCCGCCGCCACCATGCCAGGCTGCTCGCATTGGCACTCAAGGAGTAGCTACTTTGAGAGATAGACAGACAGACAGTCAGACAGGGAGGGGACTCCTCTCCTCCTCTCCACGCCTCCTCCTCCACCATCTGTCTCCGGGACAAGTGAGACATGTGTCTGCCAGAGAAGACGCGGGACGTCCCAAGGAGTTGAGGAGCACCGTCTTAAATCACTGTCGTGGCCTCCTCCTCCGTGATGGATCTGCTTCATTTAGCAGGAGCACGAGACGCACAGGGAGGCCAGCTCTTCGGCCCGCGTCGTACAAAAGCACAAAAAGGCTGCCAGCTGCAGGAACAGTAGGGATCTCAACTCACACACATTTTATTGTCACCCAGAACACTAGGGGCCAACATGCAGGCTGTCACGATTTTGATTGCATTAAACATGTTTCATTCCATCATTTTTTATCTATACTTTGTCTTTTGTCATTTCAGTCAACAAGGCACTCTGTATTTGCTGTCGTTATTAAAAAACAATAAAACAGTAAAGTAAATTGCTAGACTACTATCTGTTGATCACATTTTCTTCAGTAAAATAGGTTGTCGTGATATTTCTGATTTCTTTTTAAGAGCTGGTGAAGCCACAAATGGAATAAAGCACACTGTGCAACACAATAAAATGCACATATCAACTCTATTGAATATTTTCAAGCACTTTTTTTTGAACTGCTTTCTTGTCTCTGAGTAAGTAAAATGTAGAGATTGCATTCGGTGGAAATGTCCAAATGAAAACAATTTTCCTTAGAGGAAGTGGTCACAGCTACAGTTGCTATTTGGGCTATTACATCACTTTCAAATGAAGCCAGACGAGCCAGGTTTTGACTTCTCAATGCTCTCCTTTTCTTTGGAATTGATCCTCCAGTACACTTTTAACTTTTTACACAAACCACATCACATCAATACTTTTTCGTTCTAGGAGGTCAAAGAGAAATGACTGCTCAGTTGCAGCCCCCTATATGAGCTGCGTGTGGTGGGTAGGGCATGATTTATGGTTAACATCAAACAATTCTTTTTGCAAATTGTAGTGGCAAAAAAAAAAAAGTGAATCCAGACCAAATGAAAATCCTTTAACCAACTGAAACACAAGAATGACTATGATGATAGCCAATAAAAGTTTCTCCAAAGGGACCAAAAGAAAAGCTCCACATGTTCTGTGTTTTTGATGGAATATTTAATCATAGTGCTAGAGACCACATGCTACACTATCATACTTATGGAAAAAGGGTTCTTCGGAAATTTGAATGTTCCTGGGGGAACCCACTCTGATAAAACGTTATGTTATAATGTATGTTCTGCATAAACCCTTTAAGTTTTTTTGCTTGTGAAGCAGGCCAAAGAACCATTAAAGGTTCTAGATTTAACCTCTCTTTGGGTGTCAGGGCCTAAATAGAAAAGTACCACTGTTCATGCAGCACTTCCTTAAGGGTTCTTGAAGGGTTGGATAGTTACGTAGTTTTAGCATAAGGGTTCTTAGCAGGGTGTCACTAGAGATTTATGGATAGGAAGGCTACGCTTCAACTAGGAGGGAGTCTGTAGATATGCTCACCCAGAATTTTAGATTTTTTTTTTTTTTTATGACCTCAAAATGTCTGTTTATCATCAATATTTAAAGCAATAGATGTAAAATGTGTTAAACAATTGCTATTTGGTAAATCTGGCACATTTCAGATCTGTCTTTTCATTGCATACACTACCAGACACAAGTCAATCCGTGCCCTCTTCTCTCTTTTAATTGAAAGGCCAAAATATGTTATCGAAATACGCAGTCTATAGACACTATAGTAGATGGTACATGGATACTGCTCTATAGTAAACCGCTTACCTGTTTAATACAAGGTGAAAGAAATTAAAAGGTCACAGAGACATCTGACAGCATGAAAATTACACTTTTTTTAATTAAAATGTTATTTATTCTTACAAATGTACAATATATTAGGATATATTATAGAGAATAATATATCTAAAAATAGAAATAGTCCACTCCATTCCAAGCCAAGGGACAATAGAGCTGTTAGCTGTTAGTCAAAAAGCACCAAATCAACCAAAACATGACATAAAAATCATTTAGTTTCTGCCTAGTAGGATTAATAGATCTATGCCATCAAATTTAATATTAATTTTAACTGAAAGATGAAACTCCCACTCGCTTACTTCTTGTTCATGAAAACTTCCATCAGACCTGTCAGTCGGCTTTAGCTTAGTCTCTCCATCTTGCCTTGTCTTTAGTAAATAAATAAAATAAATAAATAATTTAACTTATAAATTATCTCAAGGCTTAATGAGAACTCAATCAGCTACAATTGCTTTTCATTTGAACCGACTGCCTTTATTTTATAAAAGAAATTTCCTATATCCATCATCTATACAGTTTGAGTAAATTAAGATATACATTTGCATAATGATTAATACTATATAACTTTTTCCCAACACTGATTTATTGTAAACAGCAATCTATCACTATGATGTGATGTACTGAATACTGAAGGGGTGCACAGTATGAAAGCAAAAAATGCTGCCAGACTTCTTTTTACACTCACTGACTCTCACTCTATCTGTGGAGATTCTTAAAATTACTGTTAAAATCGGCTAAAATGGCTGGCTCATGAGCTAGCTAACTTTAAATGTTTAAATGTACCTCACAAAAAGCTAATGCTAGCTAGCTATCAGGAAGTTAACACCCAGGTGAAGTTTTACAGCTTGCTACATTGAATTAAATTAATGTTGAACACTATTTACATTTTCACTCTGGTGTATTTCGAAGGAATACTGATGTATTTTAATACATTTTTAGCCTATCACAACCTGTGACAATGCACTCTTGCTTTTTGGTTAGAGTGGCACAGCCAAGCCAACAATGAATTACAGCACCTATGGTCTCCCCCAGGTCTCAGTGTCCTGCAAACTTTGTCCATTTTGAGATATCATGATATGGTCGTAAATATATGAAGAATGAAGATGAAAAATGAAAAACTGGCCTAACGACACTTCTGGGTTTTAGCTTAAGTAAGAAATGTTACAGATTCTAGGTTTACATTTTTTACAACGAATGATTAGATCCATTAGATTAGATTAGGCCATTAGATTTAGATGACCGTTATGAGAATGTACCACTTATCCTAGACAGGGTCACAGGAGACTTATCCCAGTGCCATCCCATATTAGGGCACACACTACAGACAATTTAGAGATGCCACTCAGTCTACAAATGAATGTCTTTGGACTGGGGAGAAAACCTGAGTATATGGAGGAAACACCGGAAGCATGAGAGCACACTCCACATACACAAGACAGAGGCAGGAACCCACAATCCTGGAGATGCGAGGCTAAAAATGCTACCATTAATCCCCTATATTATGAAAATAGTCAATTAATATATTTAAGAACAACAAATCATATGTCTCACTGGTCACATTCCTGCAAAAAAACTAGAGCTATTTAGAAAGAAATCAACATTATAGCTTGGGTAGTTTACAACAGGGCCAGCCAAAAGCAAAAAATAACACTAACCCTTGCTTAATAAGGATATTCAATCAGATTCTTGTATGCAGCCAACTCAACCCCATGCCAGAAGAAAGAATTTCTAGAAGTTAAAGATTTGTTATGCTTTTGGTCATCTTTCCTCTTACTCTCTTTGACACTACACCCACAACCACCCAAAGCCAGGGAGAAAGCACAATGCCCCCTCCCGCCCTCCAAATTACATTAGTAACAGCCTTCATTCCCTCACTATTCGAGTAGGTGTCATGAATTTGAGCCAAACAGCTAAAGACACTGTAGGGCGTCAAGAACTATGTGAGAAAGACAAAGTTTTGGATGTAATTTGATTACAGTTTCAAGCATTGTGTATAGAGATTCACTCTGCACACCTACTGCATATAAGCAATAAAACATAAAGTGAACAGTCCACAGTTTCAAGCTGAAACTGATGAACCCAGAATAAAGCATTGTGAAGTGTTCAGCTTGCACGAGATCTGCCATGGCAGTGCACAATCATTCAGATTAATCTGCCGCTGTTTTATTTCAGTAACATTAGCATTTCATTCAACAAACTCAGTGCAGAAACACGGCAAATCCAAGCCCAAATGTCAATCAGTATGAGCTGACTGCACTTCATCATCCTTTCCTACCTTCATCATCTCCGTTACCCCCCTCAAGCTCTACTATAATGAGTGGGTTCACTTTGGAGCCGCACAACAATCAGCAAAACTACATCATATGTATATATTTCTCCTTCGCGCTCTCCCGTTTTTTTTTCCCCCCCAGACGATTAAAATAATGTGAGGAGTGAAGCAGGGAGCACCCCGCAAGGCTCAGCAGGAGGTCTGTTTAGTGTTGCAGCAGGCGAGCTGGAGAGTTGAGAGTAGAGAGGACGCAGGCAACGGCTTCGGGTTGGGAGTGTTAACGAGATCCGATGGGCCCCTCTGCGGGCCTGGCCTGTATTAATCCATCCCAATAAATAATTAAAGCGGCCTGCTGCCTGGGTTATGCCTGCATTATCCTGCTACACGAGCGCTGATGTGCAAACAGCATTGTTGTTTTTCCACATGGGAAAATAGAGCAGGGCAAAAGTTTATAGATTTTTTTTACTCATTTTTCGGCGGCTAATGGAAACACTAAGGGGAGCTATCACTCTCAATTAACAGCATCACATACAGTAGTCCTCTCAGCCTGCCCATAGGAAAGCTATAAAAATCAGGCTTTTGAGCTAAGAAAATATTATTTAGTGCACGTTTTCTGAGGAGATGACTAATATTATTCGGTACGAACGTGTAAAGGACCTTGGAGTTCCATGCTATTTAAGCTGTTTGACTCCCATTTTAAGGGAAATTTATAATGAAAAATAGGCCGCATGTAGCATTATGAGGGGCCTAACCTCCTTCTCCTACGACACGCCTGAAAATTACATAGGGAAGAGCAGCAAAGTGCTCGTGTCTGCTCGGCTAAATGGAGAGACCAGTCAAGCTCCTTTTTAGTGCTCGGTTCAGCCACGCAAAAACGCTGCCAAGATGGACCTCAGTGTTTAAGTGCAGCTTTTTTGCTTTCACCATGGCGGGAGAGAGAAAGACAGAGAGATGGAGGGAGTACGAGGAAAAAGAGGGAGTGTTCAGAAAACTGTGCAGCTATATATGATACAGACTTCATTTCAGACACTGCTTTCCTCTCCTCCCCTATTTATAAACTCCTCACTGTATCATTCCAGCCCTAAAAACAACTTTCATTCATGTCTCCAATGAAAGCCATCTGCGCCATTCAAATATGCAATTTTACTCCGTTTTGTTCATTGTAATACTACCTAGCGTTCCCAATGCCCAAATTCACCACTTAGAGGACTTAAATTAGGAGCGTAGGATTGTAAAGATTCAGACATGAAGCCTGCCAGGTCCTCCTCTCACATATTGCTGAAAATCTGTTATTTTGGACATTTTTAGAAAAGGCTAAACTAAAACAATAAATAAACATCAAATGCTGTTTTTCTTTCTTCTTTTTTTTTCTAATTTTTGACAATTTACATGCAGTATTAAACAGAGGTTTTGTTTTGTTTTGTTTTAATTTTCCATACACTAAAAAAACATCTTACTGTGAAATGATTTTTTAAAGTAGTTATAATTCTAAATCCATGTTGATGTAGAGTGTGTGTGTGTGTGTGTATGTGTGTGTGTGTGTGAGAGAGAGAGAGAGAGAGAGAGAGAGAGAGAGTGTGTGAGAGAGAGAGAGAGTGTGAGTGTGTGTGTGTGTGTGTGTGTGGTCCCTAAACCCACTTCCCCACGCAGAGATAATAAGCTGGCTTATCAGTACAGGACATGGCCAGCCCCCTGTGGAGTGACAGGTCAGAGAGTCCAGGCTACCGAGGATTCTGGAGATGATAAGGCGAGAGAACGAGGGATAGTGAAGCAGAGAGAGAGAGAAAGAGAGAGAGACTGGGGGAAGGAGAAGCTCAGGCCCCCAGAAAGCAGAGGCAGCTGCTCAAGCCTATCAGGTCCACCAGGAACGCTCAGAACTCATTAGCATAAATTCAAATGACAAATGTGGCCAGCACTGGCAGAGACTAATTAATTCACATAGGGGGAAAAAAATCACTGGCATTAGACACCAAATCCTCCACCGCCAGAGGACTGAACAAGTGTTAAAGCACTATGGCCGGGCTGGGCCTCTCTCTCTCTCTGTTCTTCGTTTCTTTTGTTCAGCTCTTTTCCTGTGATGGCCTTAACAGTCTGTGAACACAGATTCAGATGAATTCCGAGAACGTGCTATGCGTCTGCATTAGAATTACTGACATATGCTAAGAGGTTGTGATTACTTGCATTCCATCACACCAATATCCAGAGTTGTTGTAATGAGGGAGGCCACACAGCTGTATACAAAAAGTCATCCAGTCCTGCTGTGTACAGTTCCTTGCACGGGACCAACGTTTCTCTCTCCATGACTGCCATCAACATCACAGGGGAAGGATAAGGGCACCCCCTTGTGTTCCTCTACAGCAGAGAGTCAGCCTGGAACGCACACTTGTATGTGGAATATACAAACATTTAGTACAGCACATGTCGAACTGTGAAAATAAAATTTCAGAAAGTAGAAATAAGAATCAGAGCAGCTATACTGTGTATGAAATATTTGTATATGAAATTTCAGTTCCTTTATAATGTGTATATATATATATTATTGTATATATTATGTATATAACTACCCACACACATATCTATATATCTATATACTTCTCTCTCTCCCTATCTCTCTCTATATATATATATATATATATATATATATATATATATATATATATATATATATATATTTGTGTGTGTGTGAGAAAAATTCTCACTCTCACTGTCTCTCTCTCTCTCTCTCTCTCTCTCTCTCTCTCTCTCTATATATATATATATATATATATATATACATATATATATATATATATGGGTGTGTGTGGGTGGGTGTGCCCACGTGTGTGTAACTGAAAAAATACATCACCCTATATTTCAGAAAGATCTTTTGAAAGTGATTCCTTATAACTGATATGACTGTAAATCTGTTTAGCTAAATACAGTCAGTGTGGAAGAAAAAAAAGGGAAGAGGATAATGTTTCTGAGGCCATTTTTAGTGATGTATGGCCTTTTTTTATCAAGGGAATTTAACTGAGCAGCCAGCACTCGCGGACTTCCCCCTTGGGGCTTTTGTGATAAATTTCCAAGCAATTATTAATAAATAGCATTCAGAGTATGTAAAAATTAGGCTAGGGGAAATCTGTCCTTTAGACTAGAGCTACTGGATTTGCAGGCTCGATTTGAATGTGATTACAGAGTTAACTGTCTGGTTTATGTTCTACCAAGAGGATGGTTTCATTGTGTTTGGGCTGGAATTTACCATCTCATTCACTGCAAATCTCACTGCAGAACTCATTGCAACATCTGGATTCTATCAGATCCATGTTTTTACAATATTACAGGGATTACACTGTAATGCATATGCATTTCGCCTTCTGTCTATCGCACTGTGTGTGTGTGTGTGTGTGTCATGTTTTTTTTTATTTGTGATTCATCTAGCCACACTACTTACACTTAATCCCTCATCTCTTTTTTTTTCTTCCGTCAAATTTCCCGTTTCTAACAGACAGTCATTTTCTTTTGTACTTGTACGTGTAGGTTTACTCCACTGTGTCATCTTTATTTTAGTGTCTAACATTATTTCCTTTCACAAGCATTTTTTAAGACTGGAACATCTCAGAGACGCACTGACACCGGACTGCTTCCTATTTTATCCAATACGCCAAGCAACACCTGCAAAATGCATTAACTTTAGCCAAGTTTTTAAATTACAGCAAGAAGGATCCTCTATGGTGGACAGTTCAGATCCATTTCCAAACAAGGCCATAAACGTCCTGAAGAAAAAAAAATGATGTGATTTCCAATGATTTTACTATGAAGACATCATCCTTTCCACATTTGTATTATTCCGTCAAAGAATGACCTCTTGACATGTACGTTCTTTACTTTATAATGTCTCTGATGGTCAATTAATTCGGTCCTGTACTGTCTTTTAAGGTCTTCGCCTCCATGGCAACGGCATAACATGTCGTCACGCTAGACTTCTGAGTTCACTTAGCTAACGTGAAAATAATTCACAGAAGCAATGGTTTGCGTTCGGCTTCACTGTTAATTGTGGTTCATTTTGACCATCCGACAGAAATCCCAACACACACAAATATATAACTTGACAAATGCTGCTGCAAACAAGCACAAACCTAAGCAGCGAATCATATCATGTATTTTCTCTTTTTTTTTTAAGTCCTCAACATCTTTTCACTTCACCTGCCTGCAAAAAAATCCATACACGTTGTCTGGGGGAAAAAAAAGAAAGAAAAAAAACTAAAGCGCCAATCAGACAGAAAGTGAACGGGACACGAACCAGGGCAATGGTACAGTAGCAAATGACAAAAATAGTGCACAGGAGGTTGGATTTTTAATAGTTACAGGGTTGTGTTAGTGATTGCCGTGTCACCGCCGTGTCTCGTCATGGCGTGTGTCTAATCAGTGACAGCACAATGCAGATCATCTGATGCAAGAATCTTGTAAAAATGTAGATGCTTGTAACCTCTGCAAATGGCTTCATTAAACAGTATGATGTAAAAACTCATGCAGATCCAGTCATTTGCTTTCACATTTCGACAAATAGGGAAAACATCCGATATTACTCTCAAATCAGTTGATTAATTTTTTTACACATATTGAAATTAGAGAGAGAAAGAAAAAAAGATAATTTTACAAAAAGGTAAGAGAATGCCTGTATTTATTAAATGACAAAACCTTTTTTTTTTTTTACTCTGTGGGAACTCTGTCTACAAGTATGGAGTGTTTCCCTGAGCACGGGGGTGAGGTGGTCTGTCTGTTGCAGAGATAACCCTGAAGTGAGGCAGTGAGGAAGAGTCCTGAAGTGAGGCAGTGAGGAAGAGAAATGGTTTCATGGCTCTCCTGACAGTTCGTATTAACATGTCTGAAATGTGCATCATCTGCTAACACTTGGACATGGTGTTGCTGTGGCTCGTGGTCGGACCCCATAATGCTCCAGCCACAGGCACCGGGGCCTGTCACTCTGATGGACATCTGGCTAGCCCTCACAGGCTTCAGTCTCCCAGTGACGTGAACCGATGTGACAGAACGCAGCGTGTCCTGCTCTCATCTGGCAGGAATATGAGAGAAAACAAAAGCTCTACTGTACAGCTTACTGTCAAGCTGACGAGCTGTTTGTCCGTTATATCTCTTTCACCGCTGCTTCAGAGGATTTTTTTTTATTTAAATACTTTCAACTTAATTGCACGTCTTAAATTGGCTAATGACAGCAAGCTCAGGTATATGTTTAAAGTGTTAGATGTTTAAAAAATGCCATTTTATTTATATATTTCTTTAGACTCATGTAGTGAAAGATCACAAGCTTACATTCAGTTATTATTAGCTAATTTTTTAGCTAAAAAAACACTGGAAGCAGTTGCTTACAATTAACTGCACACTTTCAATCAGGAACTATAATTATAGAACAATACATGAGTCTACTCATTACAGCAAATGTTATGAAGTAGTAAATAAACAGTCATTTTTACATGAAACTGTTCCCAAAAACCCACATAAATTTACTGCAAACTAGACGTTTTATTTTCATTTTAATTTCAACTCTAAAATCACTCTTTTGTGTTATTTACAGGGTGTCGCAAAAGTCTCCATACACGGGGGAAATTAACACATTTTAGCAAAATGTCTTCCAAAATATTTCATACTTATTTTTGAATTTTTAATATTTTTTTTTTCCCAGATGAATCTGTTTAAGGATCTGAGGATGTTTTGCTAAAAAGTGTTAATTTTTCCAATAATATATATATATATATATATATATATATATATATATATATATATATATATATATATATATATATATATATATATTGGAAACCATTAGCACACCATGTACATCGTTAATTACTACAAAATTTGTGATCGAAAACATTTTTATATTTTAAAATAAATTCTTAATATTAAAATGATATTTTAACTATTTTTGCCAAAATAAAAAAAAGCTCAGTGAACCCACTTAGTTCAATCAGTTCCACATAAATTAACTGAATGAAGTGACATTAATAGAATTTTTCTTCATCCAACAAAATTTGATCTGATGTATTTTCAAAGCCCTGAATAAAATATGTGAATTGATCGTACTCTACATAATTCAAGCTAGTAATCAAAAACCTGCTCAAGTTAAGTTTAAGCAATAAAATCACGTTGTAATGATAAACATAATATTATTTCTATAAACTATATCACCTTTTTTCCCCAACAAATGCTTTATTCACAACCTAAAGCTGAAAGCTAAATCCAGGTGAGTAAACACAGTGATCCTGAGACCTACAAATAGCTCAAGAGAACAGAATTGCAGACCTGTCTAAAGCCCTTTCAGCTAATTAGCTTAAATAGCTAAGAGTAATTGATGGTACAGAAGCGATTCACTAAGTTCTGAGCTGAGCTAGCTAACTCAGTACAGTACACAATGATACTTTGAAAGGAAACTGTTGATGAAAAGTCAGAAAGCATTTCTAGTTCATTTAGCTAAATGTTTTAGAAGCTCACTTTTTAGGTAAACAGCGCCTAGCTTGCTAATTAGTTTCTTGCTAACAGAACAGTGACCTCGCTACTCACCTGCTTCTCACTGCACCGTTTACATATTTACACATATTTGATCTGATTCATTAAATAGCTAAGTAGCTATCCTTCATATATGTGATGACAAATTACCTTTTCTAAGCTTTACATTTCCAAATTTGTGGCAATTTTAACAGCTTAATCCATATAAAAAAATTGGTTAAGGGTAAAGGATGTTTTTAGCTTCATAGCTTTTTGTAAGAATTCATGGATAAAATTTCCTAAAACCTAATCAGTACAATCAGGTTCTTTTTGACTGAGTTTTCTTGATCATACATTGATTATGCTGTGAATTTTTTTTAAAAAATGTACTTTTTTTAAAAAACTACAAGAATCACAAAAGCCACAGGTTATAATAGCTAATCTTCTCAACACATACGACTAATGCATTTCTTTGCCGTAACACATGAAACTTTTTTAAGCACTGATGTAATGATGTCACACAATCTGTAATCCAAACGTCCTCCTCTTTACTCCTGTCAAAAATCTCCTAAAATACCTGCGTCCATGCTGTTAGCTGGAGATATGCTCCAAGGCGCCCATTATATTCACCCGCGCCAGTCAGAGCAGCAGAGGATCATTATTTATTGGCATGGCACTCTTTTGCGCTCTACGCATCTTACCGAAAGTGGATTTGAGGGGCTTCGTCTCCAGTTTATCTGTGTTTACACTGCCGCTATCGGTCATGTTCAGCAAGCCGCCTCCGTGGCAAGGTTGGCACCCTTGTCTTTTTTTCCCTGCCTGTGTCATTGAGGTATTAATCATTAGCTGTTTGCCCCCTATCAGCCAGCTGCATGAGAGAGGGTGACATTTCATATTTCGCTACAGACACGGTTAATATCTGCCTCTTGACTGTTAGTGAGCGTATGCCACGAGGTTGAGACGGAGCCATTTTCTTCCTTAAAATGATGAGAACATCTTTTTGGAGTGGCTTGAGGGCTAAAAATTAGCTGGCCCACATGCGACAGTATGTCAACATACGAGTGTTCTCGTTACTGACTGCTCCAGATCTTAAAAATTCAGAAACCAAGCACTGGGATTGCTTTGCTCTAATCACCAGTAACATGATGAGAATTAAGAAATAATCAGTAATACAGTATAAAAGTACCATTAATCATCATCCGGCCTGCTTCCGTCTAACATTAGCTTGTGTCTTCTTCCCTGTCTGTTTTCTGGAGGTGCTACCATCACCATGCTTCCTCTATTACTGTCTCGCTTGCAGAAGGCCTGAAATCACCTCTTCATTATTTCCACTTGTGAGATTTGTCCATTTGGTGAGAGGCCCAATACTTGGCAGCAGAAGCGCTTGGCCCTCGAGCACCATGGCATCTCTCATCCACACAGAGCAAGGAGTGATGATTGCTTTATTATAAGTGTAATCCCATATTTCTAAAATTGTATCTATGTTAGGCAACGGTGGGTCATTACTGGTTATACTGGTCAGAAATGTCAGCTCAGACTAGACAAGACAAGACAAGTTTAAAGAAAGCAAGACAAATCACTGGTATAGAGACACTTCTCGGAAGACCTCAAGCATAATTTCTTTGGAAGTTGAACATTTTATTTTAGCAAGCTAATTTGGAAATGTATTAAAAAAAAAGCAAGTGGTTGGGTTTAGTGGTTAGCATGTTTGCCTCACACATCTGGAGTTGGGGGTCGAGTCCTGAGTTTGTATGTTCTTTGTATATTTCGAGGGTTACCTCTGTCTACTCCAGTTTCCTCCCACAGTCCAAAGACATGCACTGTAGGCTGATTGGGATCTATAAATTGTCAAAAGTATGTGAATGGGTGTGTGATTGTGCTATGCAATGGGTTGCCACTCTGTACAAGGTGTTCCCCTTGCCCCGTGACCCAGTGATAGTCTCCAGGTTCCCCACAACCCTGTCTAAGATAAACAGTATTGAAAAATGGATGGCTGGATAAATAAGAATAGGGTGGCATATAGTAAAGTGAGTAGGATTGCAACCTTTCGACTCCAAGGTCTCCAGTTCAATCCTGAGTTCTAGGTTCTAGGAACCAGGACCTAGTAATCTGTTTGGAGTTTCATGTCCATGTAGGTTTCTTCCAGGTTCTCTGGTTTCCTCACACCTCCCAGAACATGTATGTAGGTGGACTGGCTAGGATATAACTGAATAAGTGAGTGAATGTGTGTTCATGCAGCCCTCTGAATTCCCATCATGACCCTGACCAAAACAAAGCAGCTTCTGAAGATGAATGAATGATGGAATAAAAAGAAATTTAAACGATCCCATGACTTCTTCAACCACAAAACCGAAAGAAACCCATCAGGAAGTAAGGTTGCATGATGTCTGGTGGTGAAAAGAGAGAAATGTTATCATGAAAGCTAAATCCCCCAGTTATGAAAATCACAACAGGGAAATCCACAAAAGATGAAACTGTGGGCAGCTTTAACAAACATTTGTTTTTTTTTTTCACTCTCTCTCTCTCTGTTTGCTATTTTCTCCAAGAGACTGGTTGTCTAATCCCTTAGTCTCATTGTTCAGTCGAGCCAGGCTCTAGCTGAGTGAAATTACTTTTCAACAGCGATGGTGCAAAGAGACCGAGTTTCTTTTGTCAATCGGCTGCTCTTGGGTTACATTAGACAACACTGATAAATGGATTTTTTGAAAAATGGCTAACCAAGAAATCGGCATGACATAATTCTGATTTTTGTTACGACTCCAGTAATTGACAGTGAACTCACAGTCTGTCAGCTCAGTTCACCGCGTGGATACAATAACTGGCATTCCTTAGCAGCATTAAACACCATTTCTCATTTAGTAGAAATTTGAAACATGACTAGCCAAAAACCAACCGCTGTTCTAACATCAACAGATTAACAGGGGCCAAAAAGGGTGTTTACTTTTATGAACAATACAGTCAATATACCAACCGACCCAACGAAAATCATGTCGCATATAAATCACCCATTTTTCTTACAACAGCCACAGCTCTTTCTATTCCGCAGCGGGCTGATAAGATTGTCAGCCAGGGTTTGGAGAAAACTTCCCGAGTGATGTCATTTCCTCTGCTGGAAGGAACGATCTCTGCTGCAGACTTCACTGTGGCTAGCCGTCTGTCTTTCATGCCCTCTTCAATGTTTAATCCATAACACTTGTCGCATGGCATTAATCCAGTGAGCACCACCGACCAACCTGGCCCTGATTCAGCTGGCCTATAAAAATATTATTGGTCCATTTTAAGAGGATTCTGGTCTGCTTTGCTCCAGCCCCTAAATATATGTCCATAATTTTTTCGTCTTGTATATGACCACAACATTCGCCTACATCAGTTCTCAATCTTTTAAAAGATTTCCACTCTGGTGTACATATATATATATACCTCATGAACACTGTACAAAATGTTCTTTTAACGTTCATTAAACATTTTTCTGTTCAATGGAAAAGATAGCGTAAGAAAGAACGTATTTATGCGTGTACTCTTGTTCGTAGACCAGTTTCTGTGAATTAGATGTTCATGTTCATATTTAACACGTAATCATTATTTGCGCCTGAGAGTTACTGTGTGACTGTAGTGAGTAAATTCTGAGTTTAGTTTCAACATATTGCACAAGTTTAGTCTAGTTTGGCTTTACCCACAATGCTGTGTGACTAGCTGCTAATATTGATGCAGCAGCACTTTAGTCCTTTATTCTTTCTGTGTCACTCTTTTGTTTTTAAGAGCTAACCGCAAACCATGACTTTATGCCCTTACAGTATGTCATAGGACTAACAATAATCCATCACCAAATTAGCACAAGAATGCTTTAGGCACATCCGGAATGTTTGCAGTATGAACTAAATGTGTCTCAGGATGGAGTTTACTTGTGTAATTTGTGTAATTTCTACAGAACAGTTAGAACATGAGTTTAGATGTGATCCTTGTTTTTGCAAAGTGACCTGAGGAGTTGGGTCAGATTACAGCTCGGTTACGGTCCTCTCACTCCAATAACCCCACCGTGATTGACACTTCCCTCCTCTGCCTTCACCTTGGCCCCTTCCCACACTCGTCACGGCGGGCACCAGCGGGCACACCGGGCCTGTCAATTAGCAGCTAATGTAGGGTGCAGCTGTATGTCAAACAACGCTTTCCCTCGTGGCCAACTGCGCATCAAATGTCCATCTGTCTGCCTGCGGGATTGCGATGTCTTGTTACTGAAGAAGAACGGAGGGAAAAAACAGCCAGCGGGAGAGGAGGACAGTCGAAGGGAGGCTGGCGCATTAGTCACTCGCTCTCTAACACTTGTCCTAACACAAAGAGACATCATAGTTCAATTGTTTTCAGACCTAAGCTTGTGTGCAAGGAATGATGAGGTTGGGCAAATTGGGCAAAATTTTTTTTTTAATGTTTTATAGAAAATTCCAGAATGTTTTCATTTTGAGGTCGATTTCTGTTTTAATCCTAGGACTAGAAATGAACAGATCTCTTGATCTGTCTGTAACTGAATCTGTGTTATCTCTTTGTCTGACCAGCTGCCAAAACACTGGGTGAGCTGATCAAACCTGTAGAAAAAATGTTCAGTTTCTAAATTAGTGCAACAACACAGACAAGAAAATAACACAGTCATAAGGCGATTAGAAAATCAAACATTTAGACAAGTAATAAGGAAGCCCAAAAATACTAGCAAGCAAAGACGGTGTACCAGTTTGGCCTGCTCGGCATGTGTTTTAGCAGCTGGGAACTGGTAAGATTCCTAGATCAAATATTTGGCCAACTTTTTCTTGAATCACTCAGGATGAGAACATAAGCATTCGGAACATAGTCACATTTATCTCTTAAACTTTATTCCCCATACTTCTCTCGCATAAGCTAACCAAAATCTTACTGATTTCCCTCCGTTCTCTGGTGTCTTTTCTCCCTGTAACACGATCATCATTTCATAAGAGCCCTATCACCTTTTAAAAATAACAGTAATTACCTCTCCCAAGGCTAAGCCAGACAAAGAGTCCCCTGGATATAATTAGTCATCTGTCAACAGCCATCAGTTTCTCCTGACTGAGGAGCGTGTCAGACATTATACCTCTGAATTTCAACCCGATATGAGCTTGCCAAACACACGCATTTGCAGTCACACTGCCAGAGCTGGAGTTTGCCAAAAAATATTTAAGGAGTTTAATAAGAAAATTACGCATGTCAGACCCTATCAATCATTATTAGGGAATTGGGCTTGCGGTTATTGACATGTAAGAAAATTTCAGATTTTCAAAATGAGAAGCATGCCAACTTACAAATGTGTGGAATTATAAGATGTGTGGTACAGAGCCAAAACACACTGCCTTTTGTCAGACAGCGGATTGTTTGCATCACGGGGTTAAAGCAAAAATCAAGTCAATGTCACCCTCTAGTGGTAGAAGAGCAACAGTGCAACTCTCTCGGTTCACCTTAGTGAAATGTTTGAAATGTGTTGCTCATCGTGTAGGTAGGTAGGTACACTTTGTCCTCAAAGTTGATGTGTTAGAAGCAGGAAAAATGGGCAAGGGTAAGGATTTGAGAGAGTTTGACAAAGGGCCAAATTGTGATGGCTACATGACTGGATCAGAGCATCTCCAAAACTGCAGCTCTTGTGGGGTGTTCCCGGTCTGCAGTGGTCAGTATCTATCAAAATGGTACGAGGAAGGAACAGTGGTGAACCGGTGACAGGGTCATGGGTGGCCAAGGCTCATTGATGCATGAGGTGAATGAAGGCTGGCCCATATGATTCGACCCAACAGACGAGCTACTGTTGCTCAAATTGCTGAAGAAGTTAATGCTGGTTCTGATAGAAAGGTGTCAGAATACACAGTGCAGGATGGGTCAGGGCTGTTTTGGCAGCAAAAGGGAGACCAACACAATATTAGGCAGGTGGTCATAATGTTATGCCTGGACAGGGTAGATAGATAGATAGATAGATAGATAGATAGATAGATAGATAGATAGATAGATAGATAGATAGATAGACAGACAGACAGGCATAACATTGTATAGGCTAATACTAACAAGTTAATATTAAGTTGAAGGAACATCGAAAAATGCATTGCCTGAAAAGGGCTTTAGATGA
Organism: Hemibagrus wyckioides; assembly: GCF_019097595.1. Classification (NCBI taxonomy): domain Eukaryota; kingdom Metazoa; phylum Chordata; class Actinopteri; order Siluriformes; family Bagridae; genus Hemibagrus; species Hemibagrus wyckioides. The sequence goes on from NC_080731.1 coordinate 11,190,471, forward strand.
AGTAGCAAAGAAAGGGAGAGAATTAAAAAGAGAGAGAGAGAGAGAGAGAGAGAAGAAAAGAGAAAAGGAAGAAAAAACACTGTTCTAAGGACTTATATCTTTATTTTTCTTATCAATTCTTAAAGGAGAAAAATCACATTTTGTTATGCCATGTTATATTAGTAGTAGTAGTAGCAGTGATAGTAGTAGTAGAGGTAGTAAACGTTTAGTATTTAGTTTAGTAAATTGTAAATAGTAAATTTAGTTTAGTGTCCTGGAGAAATGATATTTCATATACAAGCTAAATAGGAGAATGAGACCCATTTGACTAGACTAAAAGTAGTGGTAGTAGTTGTGTTATCTATCTTATGTATTATTAAGTGTTTAGTTATATATCTTTTATTCAATATCTTAATTCAAAAAAGTTCTGTCTTATGTAGAAAGTACACTACATTTTCTAAAGTTTGTGTACGCCTGATCATTACACAGATATCTGTTCCTTCCCCCAAACTGTTCCTACATGTCTTTATATGATGTGGCATTAAACTTTTCCTTTAGCTGGACTAAGAACTAAGACGAGACATGTTCCATCATGACAATGCCTTATACACAAATCGGATGAAGTAGATCTCAGGCATCCTGCACAGAGCCCTGACCTCAGCCCCATTGAACGCCTATTGGTTGAATTGTAATGCCGAATTCACCCTAGACCTCCACACCCAACACCAGTACCTGATCTCACTAAAGCTCTTGTGGATTAATGAACACAAATCCCCACAATCACACTCCAAAATCTAGTGAAAGTTTGGAGGTTAATATAACAGAAAATGAGGAATAAATGTGTGTGATGACTCCAAATTTTTGGCCATTTAGTGTATATGGTTGGAATAAACTTTTCCTCCTATTTGATACATTTATGAAATATTCTGTGTATTTATAATTACTGATTGTTTTAATACTGTAATTTGATTCATCTTTTTCATATTTTCTACATAAATCAGTTTGATCGGTATATACACTATATTGCCAAAGGTTTTGGGAAACCCCTCCAAATCATTAAATTCAGGTGTTGGGCTTGGCCTCTTAGTTCCAGTGAAAGGAACTCTTAATGCTTCAGCATACCAAGACCTTTTTGGACAATGCTGCAGCACTTTAGTCCTTTATTCTTTCTCTGGAATTATCCTCTTTTTAAGAGCTAACAGCGAACCATGACTTTATGCCCTTATGTCATAAGACTAACAATAATACATCACCAAATTAGCCCAAGGATGCTCTACGCACATCCGGGATGTTTGCAGTATGAAGTTAATGTGTCTCAGGATGGAGTTTTACATTTGTGAGAGGAATGGTCAAAAATTCCCATAAACACACTCCTAAACCTTGTGGAAAGCCTTCCCAGAAGAGCTGTTATAGTTGCAAAGAACTCCATATTAAATTCATGTGCATGTAAAGGCAGACGTCCCAAATCTTTCGGCAATATAGAGTATGTATAAACATTAAGATATTATTATTATTTTACTTATTCTTCTTCCTCCCCTTATCATTAATATTAGTAGTAGTAGCTGAAGTAGTAAAATCTTGTCTGTGTGATTAAATTCTAAGCATATAGACAATATTCATTATAAATAAAAATGAAATCATGAGCACAACGATTCAGAATAGAAAGCCAGTATATTGTATATTAATAACCAGGTGCCTGTGTATTTCACCAGCTGTAGCTCCAGCAGTGTGAGGTATCATCAGTGTGTTAACACTCTTAGAGGCACTAAACATAGCGTTGGTACAGTAAGGCTCTGCTCGAAACGCACGGTTTTATACAGGATTCCTGAGCAGCAACACAGTCCAAATATACAGGTTTCCAGCAGCATTAACATCAACACCACACACGAACACTACACACATATGCATAACTGTCACACATTCTTAGAGTTATGCCTTGTAATATATGTTAATGTGAGGTATAATACTACAAAAATGCAGTCTCCGTATGGCACGTCATTATACCATTGTATGTCCACACAAAAGATCTGCAGTGTTTTCAACCAAAGGCAGGAAGAAAAAAAAACGTATAATCCTTGCAAAACACTTGAGCTGAACGGGAAGCGTGTTGACTGTATGTTTGTAAAAAGAGGTCAATAAGGTATTTGCATGGTAAATGTGGAAGTTTGTTTCCCCAGCTCTCACACACACCGACTTATTCGAACAAAGACTGGAAAAAAATGCCTAACAATTTCTATGAAGGCTGTCAAATGAGAGAATGAACAGAATGCATTCATAAGGCATTATAAGCATTTAAAATGATTTCTGAAAATGTATTACAATTTATAGCCAATTCATTAGGCAGGATGCATTTTTACATCATGCATTAAAAGTATGGTTATCATTCTATTATCAGTGATAATAAATGCCAAAGAAAATAAATGTTATAGTAGTGAATTTCTATCGTAAAATAATACGATACAGTGAGCAAGCCGAGATTCATAGCGGATGAGAGTTAACCCCTCGGTGACTGGGTTGCTTCCCTGCCTGCATGCATGGGACTCAAACCCGGACAACGTATTATGTGCACTACTTATTCATAGTAAGCATGTATGATTCTCTACATAATAAAGAAATAAATTGCATATTTAAAATCTTGCCTTATGAATGCATTTCAACTATATCAATGTATGAATGAATGTACAGATCATTATAAATGCTAGAAAGTGTTACTGAAAAACATTTGTGCTCGTAGAAGGAAAATAAAGTGCAGTGTCTAAACACATGCATACCATGCACAGGTGGAAAGTGAAACTAAAATAAAGAAAAGAAAGTATTACAGAATATATTGATATCATCCTAAAAAGTCATCATTAACTCAACATGAATGAATCACAAACAATGTTATAATAATCTAATGAAGCTTCCGACTCAAGATTCGCTTGAATTGTCTGTGCTTTACAACTGGCGCATGCAGGGTCCGCTTTGGCACGCAACACATCGATCTGCACACCTTCCTCGACTTCATACTCAACAACTCTACCCTGTCTCGATTTCAGCAAACATTTACTATTTACAAGGAACTTCATCGTTAACCGGGTGACGGAAAACAGTGATGGAAGATCGTCACCCGTTCAGCACACCAAGCTTTATATTCCTCACACTATACAGTATGCACTTGCTCAGAAATACATTCATCTGGTACATAAAATGTGTTAATATTCAGCTACATCTACTTTTTTTTTTCCCCCGCAACGTCACTTCACACTTAACTCTGTACATTTTTTTTAAATCCTTTGAAAGAATCATAACCATTTTTGCAACACTTTCAGGATTATCCGACCGTATAAGATGGCGTACGACTGGTGTAGTTCCCCTAGACGTTCTGTGTAGTTGTGAGATACTTAACTGAACTGGATTACATACAAATATGACACTGAAAAGCTTCTGACATGAAGCAGATGTCCAGTTCACTTTCGATTCAAGAAAGTTTTTCCTTTTAAGCTGATGTTACAGTGCAAATTGAGTCACTGAGCACTCTGGATGTTTCTGCATATATGAAGTCACTGTATCGTGAGCTTGTTGCTACATTATCAAGTGCACATGGCACAAACACTACTACACGCTTTACTATATGCTAATTTGATTGTAGAACAGGCGTTCCCAGAGGGTTTATATGTAGTAGAGCGTTTCATTGTGTGCATCGCTTCACTCACTATATAAAATTCCACTCCCTAATTCTAAAAGGTTACTACAGCAGTGTTAGCGACATCATCAGCAGACATGGGAACTGACTTTTTTCTTAAATATACTGAACTTCTATCCGATCTGGCTATTGTCATGTACAAAATATATAAATATTTGCCTGTTATTGGAAAGCTACGTTCAATATCTTCTACACAAACCTGCATGGTGGATTTGCAAAGAACAAATGTGTGTGATTTTTGATATGAAGTTTTCTGTGAGGAGAATTTGATTTAGCATTTACGTAGTGTCTGTATTTTGTAATGGTCAAGCTTCAGATTTTTAAAACTTTTCTAAAATGGAAAGCTTTAGTAGGAAGTCTCACTGATGTTCCACAACACTGAAAGTAACTATAACTGAAAAAAAAAGAAAAGAAGTATGGCCTGTCGCTCTTCAATAAATATACTGGGACAGCAGAAAAGCATTCATCAGTCCGACATTCCCTAAGCCACATTCATGGCTGTACAAGTCAAGAGAGCAAAAATGTCTGTGCTGTCTCTGAGGGGATGGTGTTGTACTCTCTCTCTCCCCTGTCAATCACAGCGACAGTGGCTAATCATAGGCTACTGTGAGCTCGTGCATGTGGAAAAGGGCGGACAGCCCTTCCTCCGAGTTTGTCATTCCACCTCACTGAGCAGCAGTTCAAAACTGATGCGGTCGGCTGGCACGTGTCTCAAAGAAGCGTGCGATAGCCTTCACCCTTCCTGGTTCGTAGCTGATTAGTGCAACTAAAGACTAAAATTAGGGAGAAATACATATATCATATGTATATTATAAAATATATTTTTGTTAGATTTGGAAAACTGACTTCGAGATAAAACGCTGATGTTGTAAAACGTCCGACTCTGGGGTGGTGCACAGAACTCCGCGTTGCATCGCACCACCATGTCATTGATTATTTTCCTAGAACAGCTCACCCTTATTCTTACGTCTTCGTTGTTAGGCTGTAACTCGAGAGCTAAGCAACTCTTCTGTAGTTTTGGTTAAGCAGGCCTGTTTGGTTACAGGAATGTAACTAAAATGTAAATGTTGATCTGGAAGGCTTTACTCTTTAGATTGCATTTAATCTGAGGTAAAATATTGACTGGTGCTCGGTTATTGATTAAGAAAAGTAAATGCAGCTCAATAATACCAAAACTCTAATACCATGAGTGATAATCTATGCTACAATGTGTAATAAGAAAGAATGCTTCATCAGTAGCTACATCAATAGAGCCCAGATCACTCATTACAGGCTGACGCATTAAACACAAAGGCGCACGGAAATTTCTAAAGGAATGGACGATTTTGCCTCGGATGCAACTTGAATGCAACTGTCTGACTCACTGAACGATATTTACACCTGGAAATTTATACCTACGCCTTATAAATAACTTTTCATTATTAATTCCATTCAGTTGAGTATCCAACAGACACAACCTCCACGCTTACACCTTTCATCTCAGCCAATCCTTATCGCTCGGTGCTGAATTTGTGCTGTATATTGTTGCATATAGTTCTTATATCTAGTAACAGGCACAGCAGGAGTTGGAAGCTCGGAGTGCCAGGCTGGCTACAGATTTCACGGCACAGGTTGTCAACTTGTGACACGTTCCCGCACTGGAGATGTAGGTGGAGGCCAGCCGGTGAAGCCTCTTGGCCCCGAAGGCATTATAGTGGCCAGGCATGACCTGGTCTACTTCCTCCTTGTCCACCATCTCGACCAGCCTCTGGCAGCTGCGCACGTAGTCACCGACGGCGCTGTAGGGCAGCCAGTCGATCATGGAGCCGTCGTAGACCACGTCTCCACTGAACAGTATTTTGTTGTCCTTGTCATGGAGGCAGATGCTGCCTCTGGAGTGACCTGGCATGTGGAGTACAGTCAGCTGCCGGTCTCCAAGGTTGATGACATCACCTAGAAAAAAAAAACGAGAGGAACAAGGTAGTACAGCAACAGGATATGAGACTGCATTGCAGCACTGACACAGCACAAGCTGCATTGACCAGAGCACAAATTATTAGGGAAACGGAAATCAGGTTATGTAACGCAACACGGCTAAAAACATAGACGTTGCTTTCTGTTCATTTTGCATCTATAAATAATAAAAGAGAGAACGGAAAGCAAATCTGTTGCTTTAGAAATAATACAAGTATTACAGCATAAGTAATACAAGCTTGCATCTTATGACTCCAAAAACAAACTTTAACTAAAATTGAAATGCATTGACATAAGAATGGTGTGAACACAGTGGGAAAAGAGTGCATTTTTCTGTGCATGTTTTTCACGTGTACCAAAAACATGTTGGTAGGTGGATTGGAGGTGTGAACGAGTATGTGTGTGTTTGTGTGTGTGTGTGTTTGTGTGTGTCTGTGTGCGTGTTGGCCAGAAATAGACTGAGGTCACATCGACAGTGTGATTATTACCACCTCACACCCGGTGTTGCCAGTTTCAGGTTCTGGATCCACCTTAACCTTGATCAGGATAAAATGGTCAATAAAGATCCATTGGGTTGAGAACTGAACAGTGTGAATTAAGGCTGCATTTTAAAAATAATAAATAAATAAATAACACAGATGCCCTGACTATTTATCAGAGATTCATGTCAAGAACTGCTGTGCTTCCATACCGGAGGTGGTACACGCTTGGCACATGACTTACTGCAGCCCAGATGTGAATCTGGCCAAGACTACAATCTGTCCCCTGGGCCTAATTCAGTGCACCTCTTCTACCGATTCTATAATTACACTACATCAGTGACGTCCATAGAGAACTACTATTTTTAAAGCATTTGGAATCTGGCTTTGATAAACACCCTTACTGATAAGGTGAATGTGAATACATGTGGAATTTGGGTTGGACCTGAATTCTGAAGGAAGGTTGATAACCAGTGCATTAGCTCATTTCTCTTAGTATTACTTCGTTCTTCAGCATTGGATCATAACAAAATCAGATGTGCTTTGTAATGTGGAGAGCTGGTGTAATTGATTTACCAACCATTCTGCGGTATAATTCTATAGCCTACTGTCTCAATACAATTCAGACAGATAAGAAAACCACATTAGGCAGTCAGCTTGGTTCTCGGACCACGTCCATGCTTCTTTAATATTTCTCTAATTCAATTGAGTTCGATTCTATCACAGGTCAAGCAAGGGTGCTCGAGATCAGAGGCGCCCAACTAGAGAAACGGTGGAACTACACTGAGATCATACAGAGACGGATTTTTTTTTTTTTTTTTACAAACAAACAAAAAAAACATAGCATGTGATCATTTTTTATTTTTTTCATAACGTTTTCAAGTAGGGCAGCATGATGGCACAGCACTTAGCACTGCCATGGTCGCACATCGCCAGCTATTATACTAAGATGGTGTCGTTTCTGTATGTGAACAGGATTCCCAGTTTCCTCCCAAAAAACATGCCAGTGGGTAGATGAGGGACTCTAAATCCCTCAAGGTGTAAATGAGTGTGTGAATGTGTGTCCGCATGCTGCCCTGAGACAGACGGACATCTCATCCAGGGTGTATTCCTGCCTCATTCACTGTTCTGGGGAGAGGCTCTGGATCAATGCATGACTGACTAGATACTGAAGGTGAATGAATAATCGCAACTACATGAATATTGGCAGGATTAGACATTCAATTTCCTTTGAAGTACTACTACTATTACTACTAGTACTATTACTAATAATGTAAATGAGCAATGGTTTAGGAACAGTGAAAGCCAACAACTGACGTCAACACTACAAGATGCAAAAAGAAAGAAATATGTTGTAGTAAAGGGTTTTAGAGAATAATTTGACTAGGTGAGCATTATAAATAACATCACAACAATATAATATCTTGTCGATATCAGAGTAAGCACACGCCTGTGGATGTGTGAAACGTCTGCAGGCTGCCGGTGATGTGGGTCTGATGCTATTGGTTCACTTCTCACTGCATCAGCACCGGATGAAACACAGCTGGGTGAATCTAACGCTGCACTCTCATGCATAACACTACACACCTTCCTGTAGTATGTGGGTGGGCTGCACCGGTTTCACTCTGTACTGCCTGGCTGTCCAGCCCGGAGACGGATTCTCCACGATCTCTCTGTCGGACAGCCATGTCACCGTCTCGAAGTTGTCTCCGTTGGCCAGGGCATCGACCTCGGCCTCGTGCACGCCCACCTGTTGGAACTGGTGCAAGCCGCCCGAGTGGTCGAAGTGCACATGCGTCCCGATCGCCAAAAGCGGATTTTTCCGCTTGGCGTCGTCTCCCAGCAGGCCTTTAGCGCTAATATACTCTGGCAGACTGCGGAGGCCGAGGCCAGCGTCGATCAGCACGTCCTGGTGAGATCCGCGAATCAGCCAGATGTTAGCTCTGTTCCCCGATGCGTAAAAACGCTCCTGGATCCAAAACAGGCCGTTTTCGAGCGACTTGTGCGCATACCAGTCCGTCGCGGACATCACAGTGCATGTACGTTGATGAGGATTACGAACCAAGACAGATTAACCCCAGACACTAGAACAGAAACCCGTGTGAAGGGTGCAGCACACCGAAATACCTCCTTCTCCCTAACTGGTGCTTGATAGAAGCTGTGCTAGAGTGACGTAAACAGGAAGCGAAATATTGATTGGTTGAAATTACGGTAAGCCCCACCCACAACAGATTGGTAGAAATTACCAGCAGGCGGTGTCACAGGCTTAATACATTTTATGTGGGTCGAAATAAACCAGCTTGTTTGGTTGGTTTTGCAAACGTGCCACTATTTTTGTTTAAGCTGCTGTAAAAAAAAAAAATAAATAAAAGTATTTTTCTTTAAGATATCTACAGGGAAGCATGGCAGGTAAAGGCAGAGGAATAGCAGCTTTTACATTCAACATAGAGGTACTGGGTCTCACCAGAGGATCCATGCCTGAGAGTCAGCGTGGTCCACAAGCCTTGTTTCCTGTGAGTTGTTCACAAAATCCCAGTTTGTACTAGTTTCTGTATCCTAATATTCCAGTATTAGAATAAATTTGTTCCCTATACCCTTAGATCTCTTTGTGGCCACAGAGTTTGATGCTCTGCTAAACTGGATTTTATGTGTTCCACAGCAAGTGGAGTTTAAACCAGTGCCTCTAAAGGCTGGTGAAGATGAAGACTACATGTTAGCTTTGAAACAAGAGATTAGGGGGAGAATGAAAGGCCTACCTTTCAACATAAAGCCGTTCTCAGGCAGGAATGGTGGGTTGAGCTCTGACGGCTTGAATCACAGTAACACAATGCACCATGGCTTTCATTAGCAGCACTTAAAGACTGCTCACTGATCTGCACATGGAGCACATTAAGTGTTTTTGGATCGGTGTGCACACCCCTAAGGATATTGGCCTCTATTTTCATTATAGACTTAAGTGAATAGATCTCAAGTATTTTGAAACAATTGGAAGAAAAAAAGTTGTCATGGTTCTTGTTGTTTTGTGTTTTGTTTTTTTTTCAGATGTGGAACGGTATAAAGAAAAATATGTAAGAGAATGCCAGAAAATTGAGGATGAAGAATGGACCCCAGGTAACATCTACAGTATGAATAGAGCATATGATGTGATTTGGTCATTTCACATTTAGCCTAAATTTGTTTGCAGACTGGAACCGTCTTCCAAAGGAGCTAATGCCTCAGAAGAAGAAAATAAGAAAGAAAATGGGTAAATGTATGAATTAATACACATACTATATTGGCAAAAGTGTTGTTTTCAGAGGTAAGGCTTGGCTCCTTAGTTTCAGTGTAAGGAACTCTTAATGCTTCAGCATACCAAGACATTTTGGACAATTTCATGCTCCCAACTTTGTGGGAACAGTTTGAGGATGACCCCTTCCTGTTCCAACATGACTGTACACCAGTGCACAAAGCAAGGTCCATAAAGACATGGATGAGTGAGATTGGTGTGGATGAACTTGACTGGCCTGCACAGAGTCCTGACTTCAACCTGATGGAACACCTCTGGGATGAATTAGAGCAGAGACTGTGAGCTGTTCCAAAACTAGGGTGTGCGCCTTTACATGCACATGAATGTAATATGGAGTTGTTCCACCTTTTGAGCTATAACAGCGTCGACTCTTCTGGGAAGGCTTTCCACAAGGTTTAGGAATGTGTTTATGGGAATTTTTGACCATTCCTCTAGAAGTGCAATTGTGAGGTCAGACACTGATGTTGGACTAGAAGGCCTGGCTCATAGTCTCTGCTCTAATTCATCCCAAAGGTGTTCTATCAGATTGAGGTCAGGACTCTGTGCAGGCCAGTCAAGTTCCTCCACACCAAACTCACTCATCCATGTCTTTATGGACCTTGCTTTGTGCACTGGTGTACAGTCATGTTGGAACAGGAAGGGGTCATCCCCAAACTGTTCCCACAAAGTTGGGAGCATGAAATTGTCCAAAATGTCTTGGTATGCTGAAGCATTAAGAGTTCCTTTCACTGGAACTAAGGGGCCAAGCCCTGAAAAACACCTGAATTCAGTGATTCGAGAGGTGTCCCAAACATTTGCCAATATAGCATAACTGCATTTGTATTTTATTTCTAAATAAGATGGGAAATCATTTTTACAGATCCAAAGAAACCCAGAAAGATTTCAAACAAAGAGCAGGAGGATGTGCTGTCTAAACTGGATGTAAGTTTGATTATTACCAAATTATATTTATTGCAAACCTACACTCACAGGAAGTGAAAAATCCTTGAGGATTCTTAAATGTTCTTAGCTTTCTAAACTGGTTCTAACTGGAACTCTGTCTGATGGTATAAATACTTTGCTTTCTACTGCATTTCACAGAGATGCATTTTAATCCTTCTAAATTTAGTACTTTGTACATTTCTGTAGCCCAAGTCTAAATTAAATTAAGCATTTCTTTCTTTTACTCAATGAAGAGCTTTAAAGCCCAAACCTGAATGAATGGGTTTCATTTACTACATGTGTTGTGTATTTTAAAGGAGCTTGAAAATAAGGGCGATAAATCTGACGAGGAGAAGGAAAAGGAAGAAAAGAAGGCTGATGAAGAGGAAGAAGTTGAAGGAGACGAATATGATGAAGAGCTTGAAGAGGTAAAAGAAATGATTAGATCTTAGAGTGAACTCAAATCATTGACTATGATAAATCAGGCATGAACAAATCTGACTGTAAATTGAGAAATGCATATCAATTAATCATTTGAGCTTAAATATAAGAGAATACATTTTAATCTCCTTAAAAATAGAATTTCTCTGCCTTAGGCTCTTAGCTGTGAATAACAAAAGACTGTTGAATACAGTATACAACCTCATATTTATAGCCATGAAAAATGGGACAGTAAGAAAGTCCCTGAGAGCTCTTAAAAATGTATAGAGGAAAATACTATAGTTCAAATATTATTGCAGAAACAAGTACTTTTGAAGCGTCCTAATAATTTTGGAGTTGATTGGATGACAAACGAACAGCCAATGTTCTACTATATGAATATACTGGAGTGCTAGTACAGAAAATTTCAGCTAGTCGACCTTCAGAAATGTTTTAAAATGCTCATGCTGAAATTTACTCTCACCAAATCTGATTTATGGCTGATTGTATTTCGAGAACAGAGAGAGCACCACTCCAGCAGTGTGGTCAGTTTCGGCCTGTAACAACCTGAGGGGTGATGGATATAGGCACATACACACCCGTCTGATTATGCACTGTGTAATTGTAGAAGAGCATTTATTTGTATGCAATTTTGCTTTATCAGTACTGTAACTGCTGTGACAGACCCATAAACTGACCTGAGATTCATTTTAGACAGATGTGTTAAACTGCATACTGGAGCACACTGGTCACTAAACTTGACATTCTTTTGTCAGGAGAATGACTACATAGATACCTACTTTGAAGATGGCGATGAATACGGAGCAGGCAGCGATGACAATATGGATGAAGCCACATATTAATCAATAATAATCAGAAGATCCTGGCATCCGGAGGAGAAATGGAAATTGTAAATAATTTAATTTAACTATTTAAACGTCCTATCATTTAAGATATCTACACCCTAATGTCCTGTTACCTACAAATACAGATTAAAATACACGAAAAGTAATAAAATATAATTCATTTATTTTCAACCTGCAACTACATTCTACAGGCCGAAGGCACATACCGCTGAAATTCATCCTTTAACAAAAATGGTCATGGTTAAAGAGAGTACAACGTGAATTTTTCACAAGTATTATACAGTTCACATCACTTCAAGAGTTAAAGATTTCAGCATTGTAGTTGGCAAACAGACCTTTCAAGCAAAGTTAAAAAGAAAGTATCACCATCAATACTGTTTTTGCAATTACACTTATTTTCTAGAATAAATTAGTGTGTACATCCCTGACAAAAGGGACACGAGTCATCCCTGTGACATTCTGAATACACGTTTGGGCTCAATGCTGAGGCAAAGATTATGTTTATTATGGTTTTGTCACACATGGGGTAAAAACTGTGCAAAACGCATGACAGAAATTGCCTAAAGGACTGAGTCAGAGTGTTCACGCTCCGTGCCGGAGCAGTTCCAATGGCACCACTAATGCACAATTAAGTGCAGTTATGGCATGGCAGCTTCAGATTTGTATCACAGAATGTATATTCATTTCATGTGAAAGGATGAATTCAATAGATTTGAACCAAACACCCAGGCAATTCAGAACAGGACAGACGTACAGTAATATGAAAATGGTGGAGTTGATAATTATCATCTTCAGCTTGTTTAGTCTAATCATAGATTTACTTTAAGAGTTGATTGTGATAAAGGCATTGACCAATTAAACCAGTCAGCTTAACTGAACCGATTAACGTTCAAATCTGTTGAAACTTAACCTGAAACTAGTTGTTTAAACAATATGCCAATACCAAGAAGGCATTACTGTGCATCCATATATCTCACAGAGGATACACTTTTAATCTTAGCCTTGATATCTGCATGTCAAGCACTTGTTCACAAAATCACTGCCTCCTCCATAGTGAATGGTTCAAAAATATTGAACATGTCCCTTTAAAGTTAAACTTTTATCAATTCAAAAGTGGTTTTGTGTACAAGTCCTTAAGAAAAAAAGTCATCAAAACTAACATGCTGGTCCACGTCATCCTCCTATGTTTTCTGTTCCTGTCCCAGAACAGATGCTGGATGTTCAACAACTGGATGTATGAGGGAATCTTGGTGAGGAACAGCCTGAGCTTCGGGCAGACCAGGCGCATCAGCAAAGTTTGGGAGCGTAGGCTCGGGCCTGATAGACTCTGTAGTAGTGTGGTGGCTAACGTCCGCTTTCATCAGCACCTCATAGTATAGTAGGTAAAACACCGGTGTGATGATGCCCACCACGAGCATAATGGCAACCGCAGTCCACCACCTCATACCCCAGTCCGCTCCGTAGTAAGGATCCTTCTTTCCTGCGGGCCTACGCTCTGCCTCACCCTGTACAGGCTGCTGGGAGTTCAGCGAGGACACCACCTCGCTCAGACTGCTTCTGGACGGGTTGGTGTATTTGACTAGAAGCTCAATGTCCTTGTCCTTCTCCTGCAGGAAGCACTCCACACTGTCGGTGGAGGAGGAAGAAGAGGGAGAGGAGTCCGCGGATCCTGTGCTCGGAGGGATCTCTGGGACTCTGCGAACACCGCTGGGAGAGCTGGATTTGTGCGGAGCCGTGCTGTGTGTTTCCGTGAACAAGCTAAACTTCTTCACAGGGATTTTGATGGACCTCAAGGCGAAGAAGTCCTGCTCTGTCAGGAGATTGTTAGCCCTCTTTAGATCAGCGACCTGAGGCAATGCAACACACCATGTTAGTTACAGGTATCAGTAGGGATACAGCAATACCCCCCACCACAACATTGCACACTTTTAATACTCTTCAATACAGACACTGATGAACTCAGTAACCTACTTAGTATTAAGCAATCAGGGAATCATGCAACATTATTTAGCTCAGTAGGTGCATCACAATTTACATACTTATGCACTATGCCATTTTTTAGTATAAATAGTGTGAGTAGTGAAGTGTGTTCATACTGAAAATCCCAACAAGTAATGCACTTCAAATACCCAAATTAACAGGGAATATTTATACAGAAGAAAGGTGTAGTATTCAGTGTCATCTACTGGTAAACAGCAGAAACAGACCTGGTGGTTGACGTGTTCTCTGGCGTTTTGGCGAGTTTATTACAGAAAGGATTAACTAAATTACGGAGGAAGGAACTGTCACAGAGTGTCTGTGTTAGGCATGTGTTTATCAAAACGGAACAGAACGAACTTTAAGATCAAAACAAAGGACATCACGGCCATAAGATGAGGTCATTAACGAATAGAAGCACATTGAGCGTGCCAAGATATATTCAGAACGTATTAATTTAACCAAAAAACAAACAGACGTGTTGAATGTTGGTCACTTCATGCACTCAACACTCAAAGCTTTGTTTATATAGTG